>NW_027444426.1:0-23132 GCF_048569485.1 Anomaloglossus baeobatrachus | reverse complement strand
GTTTTAATATTTGAGAGTGTTGGTACTGTCCCACACCTTGTCGCAGTGGGATGGTTTTATGCTTTTTTGGATCAAAAAACAGTGTTTACAAAGTACCCTATGTTTATTTATATGCACTATGCTTTTATTTAGTTACAGTAGGTTATATGTCCATATTATTTATATCTTTGTTTTTTCTTCTTGTCTTATGGCCAGTGTGAACATGAGCTTACAAGCTGCATGTATACCAACTCATACTCCGGCTCACTTTTTTTTCTAGTTAAATAGTGCCCATTCATTAACCCCTTGATTTTTCGGGTTCTTCTTGCTCCCCTTCTTCCGAGATCCACAAGTTTTTTTTATTTTTACATCAATATTGCCATATGAGGGCTGTTATTGCATTTTGGGCAAAATTGTGATTACCAAAAACCATAATTTTGGGCATTTGGAATGTTTTTTGCCGCTATGCCGTTTACTGATCAGATTAATTGATTTTAGATTTTGATAGATTGGGCATTTCTGAATACTGCGATACCAAATATGTGTATATATTTTTTCTTTTAAGCCTTTAATTTTCAGTAGGGCAAATGAGAGTTGATTTGGTATTTTAGGAGTTTTTTTTATTTTATTTTACTTTTTTTTTTATTTTACTAATTCCAATAGGGGACTATAAGGATCAGCAGTCTGATCGCTCATTCATTTCTGTTTATCAGAGCAGCACAGCTTTGAACAGCAGAAATGCTGCGTTCTTGTTACAGCTGCTGCTTTGCCGGCTGTAACAGGACCTATGTTATGATAGTGACTGGAGTCATCATATGACCCGTCGCTACCATGACAACCATAGGCTCCCCATGATCATGTCACGATGTCGGCGGGGAAAGGCGCGATTCCCGCTGCAGCGATTTAAATTGCACTGTCACATTTTGAGAGCGCGATTTAAGTGGTTAAGAGGTGCAAGTGGATCGCGGAACCACCTGCACCTTTAAGCGACACATCAGCTGTTTTAATCAGCAGACATGTGCAGGGATCGTCACTGGCTCACCGCAGCAGCCAGCGGTGATCACTGCTTCATGATTTAGGACGTACCGTTACATTCTAGGTCGTGAAGGGGTTAATACTATTTTGCTATATTAACCATAACAATTTTTGTACAATATCCCATTCTTATCCATGTAATCCAGACAATGTCATCATTAGAACATTTTTCATCAATAGAACCATAATCCCCACAATTCCAAATTCCTCATGTACATTCTTATTATTTTTATTTTTCAGGGGATCCACCCCTACTGCAACTAATTTGTTGTCCCGGGCGAATACCAGCCAGCCCGGTAATCTCAACAGGTAAGTCACCATTCAAATAAATACCAATCTAGGAAGAAGCAAAATAAATTAAAACTTATACATAAAACCAACAAACCATCATTAAAAACACAACATGCTAACCCACCCAATCTCGATACTTCAATCTTATCCTTCTTACAAAAAAGCATACTTCCACGAAAAAAACACACTGTCTTATATTTTTCTCTGACGCCTCATTGGGGGACACAGGACAATGGGTGTTATGCTGCTTATCCATAGGAGGACACTAAGTAGATGCAAAGATGTTAGCTCCTCCCCTGCAGTATACACCCCCTGGCCCAGCCAGGCTACTTCAGTTTTAGCTTAGTGTCTATAGGAGGCACATCTCTGCAGACTACTGCAGCAAGAATTTTTTGTTTTTAGAGGGCGACGGTTTCCTTCGGGGACTGATTTCCCAAAACCATCAACAGGCGGGAACGTGGAGTGTCGCCTCCCTGTACCCCCTCCTGCGACGCTGGATCCTGGGCTGTTACTCACTGGACGACGGGTCTCATGGCACCGATTTTCCAGAGCCCAGAGCAGATGAAAATTTCCTCAGTCCCTCTGGCAGGTTCTGAGTTGATACACGCTCTGCACCAGCGTGACCAGGCAGAGACTGCCATCTCCACATGAGGTGAGATCCTTCCTGACTGGATTCTTTTCCAGAGCCCAGAGCAGATGAAAAACCTCCTCAGTCCCTCTGGCAGGTTCTGAGTTGATACACGCTCTGCACCAGCGTGACCAGGCAGAGACTGCCATCTCCACATGAGCTGAGATCCTTCCTGACTGGATTCTTTTCCAGAGCCCAGAGCAGATGAAAAACCTCCTCAGTCCCTCTGGCAGGTTCTGAGTTGATACACGCTCTGCACCACCGTGACCAGGCAGAGACTGCCATCTCCACATGAGCTGAGATCCTTCCTGACTGGATTCTTTTCCAGAGCCCAGAGCAGATGAAAAACCTTCTCAGTCTCTCTGACAGGCTCTGAGTTGATACATACTCTGCACCGGTGTGTCCGGACACAGCAGGCATCAGAATCTCCACACTGGAGCTGATATCCCTGACAGGAATTAGCTCTGAGGTGAAATCCTCCCTGACAGGATTTAGAGCAAAGGTCAAGCTCCCAGGACTCAGTGCACTGTTGTTGTGCAGGGCTGGAGGGGGGAAGGGGAGTCCCTTCCCACCATTTTATTATATTTTCTCCTCACACAGTAGCTATGCAGAGCACCGCTCCCTCTCCTTACCGCTCCCTCTCCTTGTGATCAGAGTCTGTGGGCGTCTCTGAGCTTCCTCCTTCCCACAGGAAACATTAGCTCTGCAGAATATTGCTCCCTCGTTACAATCAGAGTTTGTGGCTCATCAGCCTGGGGCTGCAGTCACATGTTTTATGCTTTGCACAACTACAGCAACAACTACCGTGTTTTTCCAAAAATAAGACACTGTCTTATATTTTTTTTGCCCCCCAAAAAAGCACTAGGGCTTATTTTTGGAGGCGTTCTTATTCTTGGAGAAAGACGGTTGAGGGTAAGTTTACCCCCCAAAAAAAGCAGACCCCCCCCACTTCCCAGGAGACTCATACTCACCAGACCAGGACGTCTGTGTGATTCCAAGGTCCTCCTGTGATCTCCGGTCGGTGCTGCACGCCGTCCTACCCTGCTGCTAGCTGACACGCTGACACACACAGCAGATCACAGGCACACCCAGCAGATCACACAAACACAGCAGATCACACACAGCAGATCTCACACACACACACACAGCATATCACACACACACAGCAGATCGCAGATATACACAGCAGATCACAAACAGCAGATCGCAGGCACACACAGCAGATCACACACACAAACACAGCAGATCACACACACACACACACAGCAGATCACACACAAAGCAGATCTCAGATATACACAGCAGATCACACACAGCAGATCGCAGGCACTCACAGCCGATCACAGGCACACACAGGCGATCATAGATACACACAGCCGATCGCAGAAAAACACACACACAGCAGATCACATACACACAGCAGAACACACACACACACAGCAGTGCACAGAGGAGAAAAAGAGCACACATAATTCAGGCGCACATCAAAGAATATTGTAATCATATATATTTTTTATTTTTACGAGAAAAACAGTTTATTAGGTCCATGAAAAACACACAATAAAATCATTTAAAACCATACAATACAAGACACGGCCTCTATAAAGTGACTCCGGGATAGTAAACCTAGTCAATATAAGACAGATATAATATCAAAGTTGTACATCAATTGATTCTCCAAACCACAGATCTAAGGTAAGTAGTGATTACTCGCATGCAGAAAATAAGCTCTACTGGTGAGGTAGACAGTTGTATATATATATATATATATATATATATATATATATATACGAAGTATGACACTATCGTATATGTACTGTCTTATAGATAACCATATCAAAAGACAATGGAGGTATAACCAATACCAGGAACAGTTGATTGGCAACAATATAGCAGTGTGAATTAATCATACAAGTGCATATCAAATATATATAGAGCTTGTATAAAAAAAATAAAATATATATATTTATAATAGCAGCGATTGCTAAATGGATACTACCTGAGAAACCATCAGTATTTAGCTCTAGAAAACAGCACTCTATAAGGGTGATGGTGTGACCAGCAGAAAGTTATTAATGCAGTACTGAAGAGCTGCCACCAGACTGCCTAGATACCTGCTGGCTGCATAAACACCAGATATAGATCACCCAAAAAATACCAAATGTGCACACATGGTCAAAAAAGACCGAGAAAGTCTCATTAGAGAAGTATAATTACCAACCGGGCCCGGTGTATAAGTAGAACTGCATGCACAAAAATATAGGGAGAATATCAAGGCGCAAAAGAGCAAGGTATGCTGTGAAGGTCAAAGTAATCACTACTTACCTTAGGGGTGCTTCACACACAGCGAGATCGCTGCTGAGATCGCTGCTGATTCACGGTTTTTGTGACGCAGCAGTGACCTCATTAGCGATCTCGCTGTGTGTGACACTGAGCAGCGATCTGGCACCTGCTGTGAGATTGCTGCTCGTTACACACAGCCCTGGTTCTTTTTTTTATTGTTTCTCTCCCGCTGATAAGCACACATAGCTGTGTGTGACAGCGAGAGAGCAACAATCCTGAATGTGCAGGGAGCAGGAGCCAGCATCTGACAGCCTGCGGTAAGCTGTAACCAAGGTACACATCGGGTAACCAAGGTGGTTACCCGATATTTAGCTTCGTTACCAGCCTCCGCAGCTCTCACGCTGCCAGTGCCGGCTCCTGCTCCCTGCACACGCTAAGTTAAGCGGTGTGCGCTGGTAACTAAGGTAAACATCGGGTAACCATACCCGATGTTTACCTTAGTTACCAGTGTCCGCAGCTTCCAGACGCCGGCTCCGTGCAAGCGCAGCGTCGCTTGCACGTCGCTGCTGGCTGGGGGCTGGTCACTGGTCGCTGGTGAGATCTGCCTGTTTGACAGCTCACCAGCGACCATGTAGCGACGCAGCAGCGATCCTGACCAGGTCAGATCGCTGGTGGGATCGCTGCTACGTCGCTAAAGTGTGACGGTACCCTTAGATCTGTGGTTTGGAGAATCAATTGATGTACAACTTTGATATTATATCTGTCTTATATTGACTAGGTTTATTATCCCGGAGTCACTTTATAGAGGCCGTGTCTTGTATTGTATGGTTTTAAATGATTTTATTGTGTGTGTTTTTCATGGACCTAATAAACTGTTTTTCTCGTAAAAATAAAAAATATATATGATTACAATATTCTTTGATGTGCGCCTGAATTATGTGTGCTCTTTTTCTCCTCTGTGCATTGTTGTTTTGCACACATTAGGCAGCACTCATTGTGTTACTATAGGCTGTGCACCCCGTCATTTCGTTTACACACACAGCAGATCGCAGATATACACAGCAGATCACACACATCCGATCGCAGGCACACACAGCCGATCACAGATACACACTTCCGATCGCAGGCACATAAAAGCCGATCACAGATACACACTTCCGATCGCAGGCACATAAAAGCCGATCACAGATACACACATCCGATCGCAGGCATACACAGCCGATCACAGATACACACATCCGATTGCAGGCATACACAGCCGATCACAGATACACACATCCGATCACAGACACACACAGCCGATCGCAGAAAAACACAGCCGTTCGCAGACACACACACACATACATAATATCACATCCAGCACTTACGGCCGCAGGGAATGAGAGCAAGTCACGTGTCCGGCCGCAGGTCCTGTTCCTTGCGCTCCACTGCACTGCCTCTCAGGAGAAGAGATCGGTGTCTCTGGATGAGGTATGTATGCGATCTGATGTGCGTGCGATCCGATGTTTGTGTGTGTGATTTGATGTTTGCGTGTGATCCGATGTTTGTGTGTGCGATCTGATTATGTGTGCGATATGACTGTGTGCGATCCGATGTTTGTGTGTGAGATCTGGTGTGTGTGTGTGAGATCTGGTGTGTGTGGGAGATCTGGTGTGTGTGTGTGTGTGTGTGTGTGTGTGTGTGTGTGAGATCTGATGTGTGCGGGTGTGTGATCACTGCAGGTCCTGCCGCTCAGTGTCGGGTTAGTGTAATTGCCGGGTGCCGCTGTGTATAATGAAGTGTCCTGCAGTATCTGTATATTTTTTAGCGGCACGGACACTTCATTATTGATCCGGGAGTAGGGCTTATTTTCGGGGGAGGGCTTATATTTAAGCCTTTCTCCGAAAATGCTGGAAATCCCTGCTAGGGCTTATTTTTGGGGGAGGTCTTATTTTTGGAAAAACACGGTATAAGACTTCTAACGTACAGCCTATTATTCAGCCTGCACTACCTGCCACGCTGAGCTACTAGGGGTTGATAGCCCCTCTTCCTTCTGTGAGTGCGGTGCCCCTGTAGCCCCCCCTCCCGCCCCGCCACCACCGCAGCAACTGCTGCCAGCCCAGAGCCTACGGCTCCCAGTCCCCCGGAATGGGCACAGTTCCCAGAACCTGGTGCTGGCTATGCAACATCGTCCTCACACCTCTCGGGGCCCCTGGACAGAACGCAGCCTGATGACACCTCTGTAGAGGGTTCTTCTGATAAGAATCAGCCCTCTGCTTCACCGGTTGCAGATCAGAAAAAGGGCATGACCCCCATGGTTCTCCCTCGGGGGTACACAGATGGGGTTCTCCCACATGTTCCGCGGTCTCTGAGGAGCCGGAGGAAGGGGAATGATGTTTGTACCAGGATGATTCCTTGGTTTCAACCTCCCCGAGCGATTAAGCTGCGATGGACTATCTTATTGCAGCAATCAACCAAACTGTGTTTGTGTGCAGCAATCAACCAAACTGTGCATGTGTGCAGCAATCAACCAAACTGCATGTGTGCAGCAATCAACCAAACTGTGCATGTGTGCAGCAATCAACCAAACTGTGCATGTGTGCAGCAATTAACCAAACTGTGCATGTGTGCAGCAATCAACCAAACTGCATGTGTGCAGCAATCAACCAAACTGTGCATGTGTGCAGCAATCAACTAAACTGTGCATGTGTGCAGCAATCAAGCAAACTCTGCATGTGGAAGATCTCCCATCCACTACTACTGACCACGCGGTCTCCTTTAAAAGGGCGAAGAAACCTAAAAAAAAAAAATAACGTTTTTGCCGGCGCTTCGGTATCCGTAAACTCATGTAGTCTCGGTACCCCTTGGCTTAGCTGTCTCTAAGGGCTGGGCCGATCCTCTCTCGGTGGACCCCCCCCCCCTCCCCCGGCCTCCCGCCTACCTGAAAGACCCTCCTGTCTTTTACTTGATGGATCCTCCTTCAAGGACCCAACAGACAGACAAGTGGAGCAGCTCGATCGCTCCGCCTTGAGGCCGCGTGTCCCTCTCTCCTTCCGTGTGGATCGCACAGGCATCAGGAATAACAGTTTTCCTCAGGCCCTCACAGAAGTAACAGTTCACATTGCTGCGGCGGTGGAGTACCTCATGCAAGCCTCCCTCGATGCTGCTATGCGCAGTTTTTGCCGCCTCGAATACCATAGCCATCCGTAAGGCCCTCTGGTTCCGATAATGGAGAGCGAACTCTGTCCCTTAGAAGCCTCTCACAGTACTCCTTTCCAGACCAATGGCTTGGCGATCGTCTGCACAGGCTCTTTTTTTCTGACGCCATGGGAGGGAAAGAGTACCTCCCTCCCCCAACTCTAGCCCAGGATGTTTTTTAATAGACACGCAGGGCCTGACCTTCTGAGCCCTCCCCAGGTCCACCTCGTCCTGGCAGTCTATACAAAGACCGAGGAGTCTCGTCCTCCTCCATCTGGGCTGCCGCCTCAGACCACAAATGGGTGCGAGACCTTGTGTCTTCGGTTACCACATTGAATTCCGGACCCGATCCCCGGGTTGGTCTTTTTCTCTCAAACCCCCCAAAGGCTCCAAAACACCATGAGGCCTTCTCCTCAGCAATCCACTCCTCCAAACGGCGGGGGTGATAGTACATGTTCCGGATGACGAGATGGTCAAGGCCTTCTATTCCAACCTCTTTGTGGTCCCCAAAAAAGGACGGGTCAGTTCGACTCATCCTGGACCTCTAACACCTGAGAAAACATGTGCACGTAAGGAGACTCAGAATGGAGTTCCTAGGGTCCATTATTACCTCTATGGTCGAAGGAGAATTCATTGCTTCAATAGCTATCAGGGACGCGTACCTGCACATACCCATCGCCCCAGCTCACCAAAAGTTCCTCCGCTTCACGGTTCAGGACTTCTTTTTTCATTTGTAACCCTACCCTCGGCCCTGCCACAGCACCAAGGGTCTTCACCAAGGTCATGGTGGCTGCCATGAGTGCCCTTCACGCCAGGAGATTGGCTGTTCTGCCTTGCTTGGATGACCTCCTCATCAAGGGCTCAACCAGCGTGCAGATCTCTGTGGGCTCTCTATCCCGCTTAGGGTGGCTTCTGACTCCAGTCAAATCATCCCCGCTCCCGTCAAAATCCGTCACCTCCCTGGGCATGTTCCTGGACAGCCTTCGGGGCTTGATATTGCTCCCTCAAAACAAGGTGACCGCTCTACAACAAGCGGTACACTGCCTTCTACTCTTGTACTCCTCTCGCTCCATACGATTCAGTATGAGAGTGCTAGGTAGGATAGCGGCGGCTATAGAGGCAGTGCCGCTCGCTTAGCCACACACCGACTGCAGCTTGCGCTTCTAGCTGACTGGGACAAGAGCCCCCTTTTCCCTGGATGAATTTTTTCACCTGACTCCTTCAGTCAGGTATGTGCTTTGCTGGTGGCTTCGGCCCTCTTCCATATTGAGAAGGAGATTTTCTCTCCCAAGTGGACTGGATACTCCTGACCACGGATGCCAGCCTCTTAGGCTGGGGAGCAGTGTACTGGCTCCACACCGCTTGAGGACGTTGGATGCCCCAGGAGTCTTCCCTTCCCAGAAATCATCCTGAAAGTCAGCGCGATCTTTCTCGCGCTCAGGTCGTTCCTCCATCTGCTAGCAGGTCGTCTGAGTCGAGTCCAATTTGACAATGCAACAGCTGTGGCCTATGTCAATCGGCAGGGAGGTACCAGCAGCAAGACAGCTTATCTCAAGGTCCTCAGGATCCTCACCTGGGCCGAATCGACTGGGTTTGTGATTTCACCGGTACACATACCGGGAGTAGAGAACTGGGCGGCGGACCTTCTAAGTCGCCAAGGCCTAGCCGCCGGAGAGTGGTTTCTCCACCCAGAAGTGTTCTCACACATCTGCTCTCGCCGGGGTACGCCGGACGTGGGTTTAATGGGCTCAAGGTTGAACGCAAAGGTACCCGCGTTCTTAGCCAGGTCACGTGATCAACAGTCCATCAGCGCGGATGCTCTACTCTCCTGAAGTCGCTTCTGTCTACCTTACAGGTTTTTCGGTACAATTGCTCATGGCGCCTCTTAAGCATCCCAGACCTGCTGACCCAAGGCCCATTTCCCATCAGAACTCCAGAGCCCTTAAGATGACGACCTGGCCATTGAGACCTGGACTTTAAAAAGAGCGAGATTCTCTCCCGCGGTCATCTACACCATGATCAGTGCCCGAAAGCCGGCCTTCATCCTGTATTTGCCACCGCACATGGAAAAGTTCCTTTCCCGGTGCAGGGAATCCAATGTCCAACCTATGCCTCTGGCGATCCCCAGAATCTTTGTTTTCTTTTTTGCAGTCAGGTTGCAAAAGGGGTTGGCCCTCAGCTCCCTTAAGGGGTAGGTTTCATCTTTCTCAATATTCTATCAATGCCGGCTAGCTTGCAATCCGCAAGTCCAGATTTTCCTCCAGGGCGTTTCCCATCTAGTCCCACCGTACAAATGGTCGCTGGACCCATGGGACCTCAATCTCATTCTGGACGGTCTCCAGAGGACCCCCTTTGAACCTCTTAAGGAATCTTCTCTTGCTCTTCTCACCTGGAAGGTAACATTCTTAGTGGCGATTACGTCCATCAGACAAGTTTTGGAACTGGCAGCACTCTCTTGCCGCGAACCCTTTCTGATCTTTCATCAGGGTAAGGTAGTTCTACCCAGTCCCCCCTCCTTTTCCGGATTTTCTTCCAAAGGTTACTTCCCCGTTTCATTTGAACGAGGACATTGTTCTGCCTTTCTTTTTGTCCACACCCAGTCCATAGGGTGGAAAGGTCTCTACATTCGCTAGACCTTATGAGGGCTCTCCGATATTACATACCCAGGACAGCCTCTTTAGGAACATGGACTCCTTGTTCGTCATTCCTGAAAGGCCTAAGAAAGGACAGGCAGCTTCATAGGCAACGCTGGCTCGCTGGATTCGCTCTGCGATCCAGGAGGTCTACCACTTGCAACTCAAGCCCATTCCTAGTGGGCTGCGGACTCCTTCCACGCGAGCAGTTAGCGCCTCTTGGGCCATCAGGCTTCAGTGGAACAGAGGTGGAAGGCCGCGACCTGGTCTAGCCTGCATATTGTTTCAAAGCATTACCGAGTTCATACCCAGGCTTCGGCTGAGGCGAACCTAGGTAGGAAAATTCTGGAAATGACAGTGGAGCACCTATCTCAGTAGGCGCTCCTGGCTATCTGGGACTGGTTCCTAGTCCTTGGGTTGCATTGTTTATTGTTTACCCACCCAGGGACTGCTTTAGGACGTCCCATGGTCCTGTGTCCCCCAATGAGGCGTTAGAGAAAAACAGATTTTTGTGTACTCACCGTAACATCGTTTTCTCTTAGCCATCATTGGGGGACACAGCACCCTCCCTGTTGCCCTGTTGGGCCTTAGTTTTTTCTCTTAGTACCTTTTTGTTATGAGCATTCCCTCGTGTTTTTTGTTACTTGTTCTCCTACTGCTTGTGTACTAAAACTGAAGTAGCCTGGCTGGGCCAGGGGGTGTATACTACAGGGGAGGAGCTAACATCTTTGCATCTACTTAGTGTCCAACTATGGATAAGCAGCATAACACCCATGGTCCTATGTCCCCCAATGATGGCTAAGAGAAAACGATTTTACGGTGAGTACACAAAAATCCGTTTTTTTTGCCCCCAAAAAAGCATAAAAGACTGTCCAGCACATCCACTAGGTACTTTGAACAGGTGCACGCTGAAAATGTTACAAAAAAATATGCACAGCAGCAGTCAGAAAAACTAAAATATGCAAATTCGTGTAATCACGGCAGCCTACAACAAGGTGTATCTCTTTTTGCCGGGACCCTATCCTAATACGCCTTTATCTGGGTTAAATAACCTACATGTAATGGACAGGTAGCATCCAGCTAAATAAAAAGCTCAGGCTGGAGTGCGGAGGAGTGTTCTGTCAGAAAGGAATGTAATACTAATATAAAAAGACTGACCAGCACATCCAATAGGTGTGAAAAGTTGCACGCTGAAAATTCAACAAAGTTGCAAAAATTTTCTGCATGCACCTGTTTATGACTGAGCACTCTGCCCTCCAGACTGAACGTTTTCATTTAACTGGATCCAACCTGCCCATTTCATGTAGTTTTTTTTTAGCCCAGATGCAGGAGTTTTTGGAATGAGTCCCGGCAAAAATAGGTATGCCTTGTCGTCGGTTATTGGCCCTTCCCAGCTTAAAAATAGCAGGCTGCAGCCACCCCAGAAGTGGCACATCCTTTAGATGCACCAATCCTGGCTCTTCTCCCCTGCTCATCCCGTTGTCCTGGTGTGGTGGCAAACGGGTTAATATAAGGGGTTGATACCAGCTCTAATGTTACCTTGCATCAAGCCCTGGGGTTAGTAATGTTACAGCATCTATCAGATACCCGACATCACTAACCTAGTGAATAATAATAAAAAAAATTAGACTACAAATATGTTTTTTATTTGAAAACACATTCCCTTTTTCACCAATTTATTAAAAAAAAGTCTGATGCCTTGTAATCCATTTTGGAGGTCCCACGACAACTCTGTGTTCCAGGATATGAAGGCGCAGGGAACGTATTCAACATTTCTTCGTCGCTCCATTGGGAGACCCAGACGATTGGGTGTATAGCTACTGCCTCCGGAGGCCACACAAAGCATTACACTAAAAAGTGTAAGGCCCCTCCCCTTCTGGCTATACACCCCCAGTGGGATCACTGGCTCACCAGTTTTCGGCTTTGTGCGAAGGAGGTCAGACATCCACGCATAGCTCCACTGTTTAGTCAGCAGTAGCTGCTGACTATATCGGATGGAAGAAAAGAGGGCCCATATGGGGCCCCCAGCATGCTCCCTTCTCACCCCACTGGTGGTTTGTAAGGTTGAGGTACCTATTGCTGGTACGGCGGCTGGAGCCCACATGCTGTTTTCCTTCCCCATCCCCCTGAGGGGCTCTGAGGAAGTGGGATCTTACCGGCCCCAAAGCCCTGAGGCCGGGCTCCATCCACAGACCCATTGAACCTGCTGGATGTGGAGCGGGAGTGCCGTTCAGGGACATGGCCCTGCACCATTCAGGTACTCTGTGTCCCCGTACACACAGGCACAGCACACTCCAGACTTGCTGGGTGTGCTAGTGCGCCGGGGACAGTAAAGGGTTACAGTCACTGCAGCCTAGCTGAGTGACTTTATTTATTGGGAACTACCGCGCCGGACGCTCCGGGAGCGGCGGCGCGGCTGGGACTTGTAGTGCGCCGGGGACTTAGCGCCGACCGCGCATTTACGGCGGCGGCGCTTATAAATCCAGTCCCCGGCTTTTGCGGCCTAGCTCCGCTTCGTTCCCGCCCCCACCCTGTCAATCAGGGTAGGGGAGAGACGCTGTACAATCAGCAGCGCCGAGGGCTGGAGCCTTATTTACATGCTCCAGCCCTCTCACTGGACACTGTGGGACGCCGGTTTCCCGCTCTGACTTGGGGCACGCCCACGGCCCGCCCCTACTCACACGAGCTGGAGAAGGACGCCGGCAGCCATTACTGCAGTCCGAGCTGAGAGAACGGACTCTGGGCAACCAGGCACAGGACTAGGGCGACCACACACCCGCTTATAGGCGGGCGGTAAGCGGCACCTGAAGTGCTGACACTAAATACCGCAGTTTGTCCATTTGTATTTTATGCTTACACTGCATAGGTCGCTATTTTGGGCTATATGCCCTCTTAGATGGCGACACATCAGCAGCAGGAAGGCATGGGTGCTAAGGCACAGGCTTTCTATGCTGCTTGTATTGCACGTACTGAAGTGTTCATGTGTATTTATGCTTGTATGCTATACACTGCACTGTACGGTCGCTAGTCTTGGCTATATTCGCCATACAATGGCTAGACTACAGCAGCAGAAAAGCAAGGGTGCTGAGGCACAGGTTTTTTTCTATGCTGCTTGTATTGCAGGTGTTGCAGTGTTCATTTGTACTTATGCTTGTATGCTATACATTGCACTGTATGGTCGCTATTCTGGGCTATATTCCCCTAGACGGCTAGTCTACAGCAGCAGAAAAGCAGGCTTTCTATGCTGCTTGTATTGCATGTGCTGCAGTGTTCATTTGTACTTTATGCTTGTATGATATACATTGCACTGTACGGTCGCCATTCTGGCTCTATAAGTCGGCAGCAGCATATAAGCAACACAGGCTTTCGATGCTGTTTTTACTGCATGTGATACTGTTCCACGGCACTGAACCCCATTGTGTGCAATGCTCCCCTGTAGCACTTGGTCAGCCGGGGTCTCTACTTGACGTGGCCAAAAGAACCACCTCTCAACCCTGTCCAAGGACAGGGACGGAGTTGCAATGGGATAGAGACTTGCAGTCCGGACAGGCCATGGGCAATCTGGATCATTGCTCCCTGGCCACCCTCATTTGGAATAAAATCGGTGCTCCGGGGGGGGTCCCAGGAAAACTCTCTGTATGATGAGGCAGACGTAGCTCATCAGGACTTTGATCCTGACACCGCTCTCACTCCGGATACACCGGATGGTGACGCCATAAGGACTGATCCTATAGCGTCCATCAATGGAATGTTGGATCTTTTCTCCCTCAGCTCCCCCAGGGGAGGAGTCAGCTTCACAGCAGGAGAAGTCCCATTTTCAGTAGCTCAAACGTATATTGAGTATTGTTCTGGCCACGCTGTCTTCAGAGAAGCAGTCCAGGAACACCACGCTTCCCAGATAAGCGTTTTCTCCAAACGTATTAAGGATACACGTTATCACTTTCCCCCTGACGTGGTCAGGCGTTGGACCCAGGGTCCAAAGGGGGATTCTCCAATCTCCAGGCTTGCGGCTAGAGCCATAGTTGCAGTGGAGATGGGACTTCACTTACAGATGCCATTGACAGACAGATGGACTCTGGTTGAAATCTGTCTATGAGGCTATCGGCGTGTCGGTTGCTCCGGCATTCACAGCCGTATGGGCACCCTAAGCTTTTCAGCTGTTCTTGCGCAGCTGGTCTTGAGCACATGTACATCTGTGCCGCAGGGGCGTCCGTAACCTCGCAATGTCTGCATTGCGACTTACCCTATTAATGCTGTCCTGGAAGGACAGTCGAGGTTTCGGTCCTTCCCAGGCTCGGGCAGGTCCCAATTGTCCTCGTCCAAAACGGCTGAAAAGCCTCAGAGGGGCTCAGCTTCCGGCCGGGCTCAATCACGCCCAAGGAAGGCAGCCGGAGGAACCGCTACCAAGGCGGTCTCCTCATGACTCTCAGCTCTCTCATCTCTCCGCATCCGCGGTTGATGGCAGACTCGCTCGCCTTTGGCGACATTTAGCTGCCACAGGTCACAGACCGGTGGGTGGGGGACAGTGTGCCCACGTGCACAGGACAGAGTTCTGTTCTCGTCCTCCGACTCGATTCTTCAGAACGTCCCCACCTCCCCACCGAGCAGATGCTCTTCTGCAGGCAGAAGGAGTGGTAATCCCGGTTCCTCTTCAGGAACAAGACACGGTTTTTCTCCAAACTGGTTGTGGTGCCAAAAAAGGATGGCTCTTTCCGTTCCGTTCTGGACCTAAAACTGCTCAACAAGCACGTGGAGGCCAGGCGGTTCCGGATGATACCCTCCGCTCCGTCATTGCCTCAATGTCTCAAGGACTAGCATCAATAGACATCAAAGATGCTTATCTCCACGTGCCGATTGCTACAGAGCACCAATGTTGTTCTACGTTTCGTGATAGGAAACGACCATCTTCAGTTCGTAGCTCTGCCATTCGGGCTGGCGACAGCCCCACGGGTGTTCGCCAAGGTCATGACGGCAGTGGTAGCAGTCTTGCACTCACAGGGACACTCTGTGATCCCTTACTTGGACGATCTACTTGTCAAGGCACCCTCTCAAGAGGCATGCCAACTCAGCCTGAATGTTGCGCTGGAGACTCTCCAGACGTTCGGGTGGATCATCAACTTCTCAAAGTCAAACCTGTCGCGACCCAATCACTAACGTATCTTGGCATGGAGTTTCATACCCTCTCAGCGGTAGTGAAGCTTCCGCTGGACAAGCAGCGGTCACTACAGACTGGGGTGCAGACTCTCCTTCAAGGTCAGTCGCACTCCTTAAGACGCCTCATGCACTTCCTCGGGAAGATGGTGGCGGCAATGGAGGCGGTTCCGTTTGCGCAGTTTCATCTGCGTCCACTTCAATGGGACATTCTCCGCCAATGGGACGGGAAGTCAACATCCCTGAACAGGAAAGTATCCCTTTCTCAGACGGCAAGGACTCTCTGCAATGGTGGCTTCTTCCCACCTCATTATCACAGGGAAGATCTTTCCTACCACCGTCTTGGGCGGTGGTCACGACAGACGCGAGTCTGTCAGGGTGGGGAGCGGTTTTTTCTCCACCACAGGGCTCAGGGTACGTGGACTCAGCAGGAGTCCACCCTTCAGATCAATGTTCTGGTAATCAGAGCAGTGTATCTTGCCCTACTAGCTTTCCAGCAGTGGCTGGAAAGAAAGCAGATCCGAATTCAGTCGGACAACTCCACAGCGGTGGCATACATCAATCACCAAGGAGGGACACACAGTCGGCAAGCCTTCCAGGAAGTCCGGCGGATTCTGATGTGGGTGGAAGCCACGGCCTCCACCATATCCGCAGTTCACGTCCCCGGCATAGAAAACTGGGAGACAGACTTCCTCAGTCGCCAGAGCATGGACGCAGGGGAATGGTCCCTTCACCCGGACGTGTTTCAGACAATCTGTCGCCGCTGGGAAAGGCCGGACGTCGACCTAATGGCGTCCCGGCACAACAACAAGGTCCCAACCTTCATGGCACGGTCTCGCGATCAAAGAGCGCTGGCGGCAGACGCCCTAGTGCAAGATTGGTCGCAGTTCCGGCTCCCTTATGTGTTTCCACCTCTGGCACCCTTGCCCAGAGTGCTACGCAAGATCAGATCCGATTGCAGCCGCGTCATACTCGTCGCCCCAGACTGGCCGAGGAGGGCGTGGTATCCGGATCTGTGGCAGCTCACGGTCGGCCAACCGTGGGCACTACCAGACCGACCAGACTTACTGTCCCAAGGGCCGTTTTTCCATCGGAATTCTGCGACCCTGAACCTGACTGTGTGGCCATTGAGTCCTGGATCCTAGCGTCTTCAGGATTATTCCACGGGGTCGTTGCCACCATGAGACAGGCTAGGAAGCCCACGTCCGCTAAGAACCACAGAACGTGGAGGATATTCTTATCCTGGTGCTCTGCTCAGGGAGTGTCTCCCTGGCCATTTGCATTGCCTACCTTTCTTTCTTTCCTGCAATCTGGGTTAGAAAAAGGTTTGGCGCTCGGCTCCCTTAAAGGTCAGGTATCGGCGCTATCCGTCTTTTTTCAGAGGCGTTTGGCACGCCTTCCTAAGGTGCGCACGTTCCTACAGGGGGTTTGCCATATCGTTCCCCCGTACAAGCGGCCGTTAGATCCATGGGATCTGAACAGGGTACTAGTTGCCCTCCAGAAACCGCCCTTCGAGCCTCTGAGGGAGGTTTCACTTTCTAGACTATCCCAGAAAGTGGCTTTTCTGGTAGCGATCACATCTCTTCGGAGAGTGTCTGAGCTGGCAGCGCTGTCATCCAAGACTCCCTTCCTGGTCTTCCACCAGGACAAGGTAGTGCTGCGCCCCATTCAGGAGTTTCTCCCGAAGGTGGTATCCTCTTTTCATCTTAATCAGGATATCTCCTTGCCTTCGTTTTGTCCTCATGCAGTTCATCGGTATGAGAAGGATTTACATTTGTTAGATCTGGTGAGAGCACTCAGAATCTACATTTCCCGTACGGCGCCCTTGCGCCGTTCGGATGCACTCTTTGTCCTTGTCGCTGGTCAGCGCAAAGGGTCGCAGGCTTCTAAGGCCGCCCTGGCTCGATGGATCAAGGAACCAATTCTTGAAGCCTACCGTTCTGCTGGGCTTCCGGTTCCATTAGGGCTGAAGGCCCATTCTACCAGAGCCGTGGGTGCTTCCTGGGCATTATGACACCAGGCTACGGCTCAACAGGTGTGCCAGGCAGCTACCTGGTCGAGTCTGCACACTTTCACCAAACATTATCAGGTGCATACCTATGCTTCGGCGGACGCCAGCCTAGGTAGAAGAGTCCTGCAGGTGGCAGTTGCCTCCCCGTAGGGGAGGGCTGGCTTCGCAGCTCTAACATGAGGTATTTCTTTACCCACCCAGGGACAGCTTTTGGACGTCCCAATCGTCTGGGTCTCCCAATGGAGCGACGAAGAAGAAGGGAATTTTGTTACTTACCGTAAATTCCTTTTCTTCTAGCTCCTATTGGGAGACCCAGCACCCGCCCTGTTGTCCTTCGGGATTTTTGGGTTGTTTCGGGTACACATGTTGTTCATGTTGAACGGTTTTTCAGTTCTCCGATGTTACTCGGAGTGAATTTGTTTAAACCAGTTATTGGCTTTCCTCCTTCTTGCTTTTGCACTAAAACTGGTGAGCCAGTGATCCCACTGGGGGTGTATAGCCAGAAGGGGAGGGGCCTTACACTTTTTAGTGTAATGCTTTGTGTGGCCTCCGGAGGCAGTAGCTATACACCCAATCGTCTGGGTCTCCCAATAGGAGCTAGAAGAAAAGGAATTTACGGTAAGTAACAAAATTCCCTTCTTTCTGGAAGCGCAAGCATTCCATTTGAGCAGTGTGGTTGCAGTGACCTGAGAATACTGCACTCACATTGCCCTGGTCCAACCAAAAGCAGAGTGACCTGCAGTAACCTTATTCCAGAATAAGGGGGGCACACTCAGGGAACACATCTCCTATTTTCTGGAAGTGCAGCACTGCATGTTAGGAGTGTGGGTGCATTGACCTGAGAATACTGCACTCACACTACCCCGGTCCAACTGAAGGCAGTGTGAGCTGCAGTAACATCACTGCGTTGCGCACAGTGAGCCGGCTGAGAGCCTCTCTGCACATGCGGCCATCATTTTTCTCGGACATGTACCGCCCCAGCAGCGATTGAACCACTCGGATCCGGGTGTCGCTACTCTTGGCTCGAGGGTCTCCGGACCCGGGGGCTTGGGATCACTCCGAAACGTGATGGGGGCTTATTTACAGGGGAGTTAGATAGTTTGTGATGCCACCCGTGGTGTGCGGTAATAGGGAGTACCACCGCTGCCGTTGGGAGTACTCGGGGCGATAAAATGGGGCAGCCAGATAACGTTACCCTCCACGGGTAGGGAAAGGCCCCGGGACCATGGATGGTGGGATGGATTGCAGGGGAAGCGCAGGCTTGCTGGTAGCGGTGGTTAATCAGGTACTCACTCAAAAGGAAAGCAGACACTGACAACGTAGTAAACCAAGTCTCTGGGTGTCGCTGCCCTCTTGGGAGGAGCTCGTCTGGGTTCCATCTCTTGCAGCACTACCTGGTGGTCCATAACCTGCCTGTGTGCACAGAATTGAAAGTGTTCAGGTGGCCCGTAAGCTTGGAGCTGTCCGTGCCCTGCTCCCTACTATGGGTAGCAGAGGAGCTTGTGTGCCGCCCCCGTGGAAGCAGCCGGGCTGCTCGGATCCGGATCCGCAGTGGCTCGATGGGTCTCCGGACCCGGGGGTCGTGCAGCCACTCGAATAAAAGGGGGTATTTATAGGGGATTGTGATAGTTCGTGACGCCACCCGTGGTTTGTGGTAATCTGAGAGTACCACTGCTGCTGTTGGGAGTACCCGGGGGTGAAGACAGGGGGAAGCCAGATGTTAGGACCCTCCACGGGTAGGGGGGATGCCTCGGGACTCAGTGATAGTGCTTGGGGAGTGCCGTGGGGAGTGAAGGGGGTCCCTTATGTACTCACTCAGTCCATAAAGCTGACACCGACAACCAGATAAACCAAAGTTCTGTACACCGCTGCCAATGAGGGGAGCTATTTTGGGTCCCGTCCCCAGTGGTGCTGTCTGATGGTCTGTAACCTTCTTCTTGGCACTTTGTTCACTTTTCTGGTGGTCCTGGTAGCTTGAAACTAGCCGGGTCCTGCTCCGCAGTATGGCTAACTGTGGGAGCTTGCTCTCAGGGTTCACGCTTGGGATTTTCTGGACCGTTTTGTGGAAAGTCCTATCCCCCTCGTTGCGCTAGTACCCCGATTCTGGAGCGGGTGGAGAGCGGATCTTGAAGGCTCCGTTCTCGTCGGGCTAATTGTCAGGTTGCCTGAAGCTCCTTCCTGACCTAGGGTCCACGTACCCCGTCGTGCCCTGGGCCCGGCCCGGGAGATGGTACAAGGCCGCCGGCTGCTCCCTCGGCAGTACCGTGCCCCTTATCACGATCCCCATGCGACCGGGAGTCCAGCTCCTACTAGGTCCAGACCACCGTCTGTTACCTAGTGACTTCCAAGGAGCCCAGCTCCTGACCTCCTCTCTCACCGAGAGCTACTACTCAACTTCTCTTCTGGAAGCTCCCACTCCCCAGCTCCTCTCTCACTGGGATCTACTTCTGTTCTGAACTGCTCCTGACACTCCTGACCTCCCCTTAACCAACCCCCCCAAGTTGGCGACCCTATTCCACTCAGGCCGTCCACTGGTGTGTCTATTGGGTGTGGTTCAGAGTGTTCCTAGGATTTACTAACTGTTGTTGACAACACCACTTAGCTGGGGACACATAACCAAGGAGGAGGTGGATACTGTGCATAAGGGAAGACTGCACAATACCCTGTGACGTCCTGATAGGCCAGGGCGTCACACTTGCTCTCAGGAGCTCACGCTTGGGATTTCTGTGGGCTGCTTTGGTTGGAAAGCCCTATCCCCCTCATTGCGCTAGTGCCCTCCGATCTCTGAGCTTCATGGGAACAGTCCATAAAGGCCCTGTCCTCCGCAGGTTAATTGCCGGGTTGCATGAAGCTTCTTCCTGACCTAGGGTCCAGTACCCCGACGTGCTTTTGGCCCCAGACCGGCTATTGGACTGCAGCTGCCGACCGTCCTCCTTGACTAAGCCAGCACCCAGTCCCAATCTCCCGCGACCGGGTCTCCGCTTCCTCCGGGTCCAGACCACCGTCTGCAACCCAATCTACGTTTTCCTCTGGGAGCTCCAACTCCCAGCTTCCTTCGCGCTCCTCACAGCTCGAGGGCTACCACTGTTCTGACTTGTCACCTCCCACCTCCCTGCCTGACCCCTAGGTGGGCGGCCCTATTCCAGCTTAGCAGCCCACTGGTGTTCCTGACAGGGTGTGGTGCGAGTTGTGATTAGGATTTTTAGATGCTGGTGGAGGCAGTGCTGCAAGTTGGGAACCAAGAACCAAAGGGGGGTTGAGCCCTACACTGGGAGATAAAGAGCGTGCAGTACCCTGTGACGACCTGACTAGTCCAGAGGCATCACAATTTCTTCTGAAGACAAGGCGAAGGAGGGGTCACGGGGGATCAGAGCTGCATCATGTACGGAAGGACCAGAGGGGTGGCAGCCTGACATAGGGTGACCTGGGAAAACCTTTCTGTTCCATCTGTCATGTCAGATTGCACAGAAATCAGAGGAGGAGGATGAATGCGGCAGGCACACCACTCGTGCAGCAGCAGCCATGTTAGATCATCGGGAGGGAGACGGGGTCAGGGAGGAGGAGACTTTGGGCACACCGGGGGACTGAGGAGGACATTTATCTCCCATTAGATATGTTTGATTATACCAAATGGAAGATTCATCATCTTTTTACTGCCACTGCCTTAACGTCCACGTGGTCACTGGTATACAGTATGAAATGGCGATCACGTGACCGGGGACCAGAAAAACCGACTCGGATCGTGATCTCCAGTGTCTCATCTACCACTGGTAACTAAAATCCTGGTGATTTTCCAAACTGGAAGGCGCTATACCCTTTTTCCTGAGCGGCTGTTAAAAAGCGTCGCAAAGGAATAAGTACCCTTAACTTCCCCCGTTAAAAGGCTTATCGGCGGTCGTTAAGGTGCTTATTGTGTACATACAGCCTACAAAGCTAGGATGGATAGATAGATGTCAAACACATGTATAATGTCCAACTCTCCTAAATATTTTTTATGCTGGCACTGTTTCACTGGCATAAAAGAGTGTTCAGTCTTGTATTTAGCCAAAAAATAGATAATTTAAAAAAATTACGTGGGGTCCCCCCCATTTTTAACAGTCAGCTAGGGTAAAGTAGATGGCTGCAGCCTGCACACTGAAGCTACATAGGTAAAGATGGTTGACCTCGGGGAGATCAACATCCAACACCGCGGGGACACCATCACGTGTTTCTCAACGCTTTGACACTAGAACAAGGCCCCCTGGGAAAATATGCAAAACAAGAATGCCGCGGAGACACTATCACATGTTTCTCAACGCTGGCAGGAAACTAGCCAGGTCTTTCACTGGGAAGGAACAACCATGGGAAGGGCAGTCTCCAGTCAAGGAAACCGCCTATACCAAAACGTGGTATCCATCCACAGACAGCTGTTTCGGGGTATTTGTCCCTCATCAATGTGGAGTAGGAAACTGGCTAGTGGGAGCAATGCCTAGTAGAAGACTACATAGGTAAAGATGGTTAACCTCGGGGAGATCATGTTTTGGTATAGGCGGTTTCCTTGACTGGAGACTGCCCTTCCCGTGGTTGTTCCTTCCCGGTGAAAGACCTGGCTAGTTTCCTGCCAGCGTTGAGAAACACGTGATGGTGTCTCCGCGGCATTCTTGTTTTGCACACTGAAGCTAGCAGCTAGCTTCACCTGGCAGAGGTCTCCCCAATCTGTTCATTCATTCATTCATTCATTCATTTATTTATTTATTTATTTATAAATAATTAAAAAGAAAAACATGGGGTCCCCCCAAAAATTGGGTTACCACCAGCCAAGCTAAAGCGGACAGCTGGGGTCTTGCATTCATAGGAAGGACCATGTTTATTTGGCCTTTCCGAGCCTATAAATAGCAGGCTGCAGCCTCCCCAGAAGTGGTGCATCCATTAGATGCGCCAGTCCTGGCACTTTCTCCCCGCTAATCCCGTTGCCTTGGAACGGTGGCAAACGGGGTAATATAAGGGGTTGATACCAGCTGTAATGTCAGCTGGCATGAAGCCCAGGGGTTAGTAATTTTGAGGCGTCTACTAACCCTTTTAGTAATAAAGAACATAAAGACAACAAAACCCTCCCTGCCACATTCCCTTTTTCACCAAATTATTGAAAAGAAAAAAAAAATTTGGTCTGCCGTAATCCCTTTTGGAGACCCCCACAACAACTCTGTCATCCATGATAAGGGGGCACGCTTAGCGAACATATACATCATTTTCTGGAAGTGCAGGCACTCCATGTCATGTGAGGAGTGGGCTCAGTCTCCTTGCTCGCAGAGAGCTGTCTGAGAACTGGCTCACTGCGCATGAGTCCGCCATTTTTTTCAGAAGGAGAGGTCGCGGGGGACTGCTGCAGAAGGTACAGGTGGGGACCTGTGGTGGACTTTTCTGTCTCATCTGACATGTCAGAAATCGGAGAAGGATGCTTGTGACAGATGCACAACTCATGTGCCTGCCTTTTTGGAGATCAGGAAGAGGAGAGAGACTGGGGAGGGGTGGACTTTGGCCACACCGGGGGAGGACATTTATCTCCCATCTGATGTGTTTGATTATGTCATGTGCGAGGTAAGATAACGGTGATGACGTGACCGGGGGCAGGAAAAAACTGCTAGTATCGTAATTGCCTAGGACTCCCCAGAGATTTTCCGACGCTGGGGGTTGCAATTCACTTTTTTCTTACCGCTGTTATTGGCGATAAGGAATAAGTACCCTTTACTGCAGCTGTTTTAATCTGTAAATCCAACGTAAAGAGATTAAAAATAGAAAAAAGTACACAACAATAAATAAAGGGGCGGCAATCATAGATGAGGACTATGTGAATAAATGACAAATAGCTTTGTTACAAATACATGTGTAAATGTAAAACAACGTGTGTGTGAATCCGCATTTGACTCAGGGAACGTCATTAACTGTTTTGAGGGGAAATTTTAAC
>NW_027444425.1:0-23139 GCF_048569485.1 Anomaloglossus baeobatrachus | reverse complement strand
TTTCCTATGCTCTGCTATACATTTTCTCTCAGCACCCAGTTTTCCCATGCTCTGCTATACATCTTCTCTCAGCACCCAGCTTTCCTATGCTCTGCTATACATCTTCTCTCAGCACCCAGCTTTCCCATGCTCTGCTATACATCTTCTCTCAGCACCCAGCTTTCCCATGATCTGCTATACATCTTCTCTCAGCACCCAGCTTTCCCATGCTCTGCTATACATCTTCTCTCAGCACCCAGCTTTCCCATGCTCTGCTATACATCTTCTCTCAGCACCCAGCTTTCCCATGCTCTGCTATACATCTTCTCTCAGCACCCAGCTTTCCTATGCTCTGCTATACATCTTCTCTCAGCACCCAGTTTTCCCATGCTCTGCTATACATCTTCTCTCAGCACCCAGCTTTCCTATGCTCTGCTATACATCTTCTCTCAGCACCCAGTTTTCCCATGCTCTGCTATACATCTTCTCTCAGCACCCAGCTTTCCTATGCTCTGCTATACATCTTCTCTCAGCACCCAGCTTTGCCATGCTCTGATATACATCTTCTCTCAGCACCCAGCTTTATCATGCTCTGCTATACATCTCTCAGCACTTAGCTTTCCTATGCTCTGCTATACATCTTTTCTCAGCACCCAGTTTTCCCATGCTCTGCTATACATCTCTCAGCACCCAGATTTCCTATGCTCTGCTATACATCTTCTCTCAGCACCCAGCTTTCCCATGTTCTGCTATACATCTTCTCTCAGCACCCAGCTTTCCCATGCTCTGCTATACATCTCTCAGCACCCAGCTTTCCTATGCTCTGCTATACATCTTCTCTAAGCACCCAGCTTTCCCATGCTCTGCTATACATCTTCTCTCAGCACCCAGCTTTCCTATGCTCTGCTATACATCTTCTCTAAGCACCCAGCTTTCCCATGCTCTGCTATACATCTTCTCTCAGCACCCAGCTTTCCCATGCTCTGCTATACATCTTCTCTCAGCACCCAGCTTTCCTATGCTCTGCTATACATCTTCTCTCAGCACCCAGCTTTCCTATGCTCTGCTATACATCTTCTCTCAGCACCCAGCTTTGCCATGCTCTGCTATACATCTTCACTCAGCACCCAGCTTTCCCATGCTCTGCTATACATCTTCTCTCAGCACCCAGCTTTCCCATGCTCTGCTATACATCTTCTCTCAGCACCCAGCTTTCCCATGCTCTGCTATACATCTTCTCTAAGCACCCAGTTTTCCCATGCTCTGCTATACATCTTCTCTCAGCACCCAGCTTTCCTATGCTCTGCTATACATCTTCTCTCAGCACCCAGTTTTCCCGTGCTCTGCTATACATCTTCTCTCAGCACCCAGCTTTCCTATGCTCTGCTATACATCTTCTCTCAGCACCCAGTTTTCCCATGCTCTGCTATACATCTTCTCTCAGCACCCAGCTTTCCTATGCTCTGCTATACATCTTCTCTCATCACCCAGCTTTCCCATGCTCTGCTATACATCTTCTCTCAGCACCCAGCTTTCCTATGCTCTGCTATACATCTTCTCTCAGCACCCAGCTTTATCATGCTCTGCTATACATCTTCTCTCAGCACCCAGCTTTCCTATGCTCTGCTATACATCTTCTCTCAGCACCCAGCTTTCCTATGCTCTGCTATACATCTTCTCTCAGCACCCAGCTTTCCTATGCTCTGATATACATCTTCTCTCAGCACCCAGCTTTCCCATGCTCTGCTATACATCTTCTCTCAGCACCCAGCTTTCCCATGCTCTGCTATACATCTTCTCTCAGCACCCAGCTTTCCCATGCTCTGCTATACATCTTCTCTCAGCACCCAGCTTTCCCATGCTCTGCTATACATCTTATCTAAGCACCCAGCTTTCCCATGCTCTGCTATACATCTTCTCTCAGCACCCAGTTTTCCCATGCTCTGCTATACATCTTCTCTCAGCACCCAGCTTTCCTATGCTCTGCTATACATCTTCTCTCAGCAACCAGTTTTCCCGTGCTCTGCTATACATCTTCTCTCAGCACCCAGCTTTCCTATGCTCTGCTATACATCTTCTCTCAGCACCCAGTTTTCCCATGCTCTGCTATACATCTTCTCTCAGCACCCAGCTTTCCCATGCTCTGCTATACATCTTCTCTCAGCACCCAGTTTTCCCATGCTCTGCTATAAATCTCTCAGCACCCAGCTTTCCTATGCTCTGCTATACATCTTCTCTCAGCACCCAGCTTTGCCATGCTCTGATATACATCTTCTCTCAGCACCCAGCTTTATCATGCAATGCTATACATCTTCTCTTAGCACCCAGCTTTCCCATGCTCTGCTATACATCTTCTCTCAGCACCCAGCTTTCCTATGCTCTGCTATACATTTTCTCTCAGCACCCAGTTTTCCCATGCTCTGCTATACATCTTCTCTCAGCACCCAGCTTTCCTATGCTCTGCTATACATCTTCTCTTAGCACCCTGCTTTCCCATGCTCTGCTATACATCTTCTCTCAGCACCCAGGTTTCCTATGCTCTGCTATACATCTTCTCTCAGCACCCAGCTTTCCCATGCTCTGCTATACATCTTCTCTCAGCACCCAGCTTTCGTATGCTCTGCTATACATCTTCTCTCAGCACCCAGCTTTCCCATGCTCTGCTATACATCTTCTCTCAGCACCCAGCTTTCCCATGATCTGCTATACATCTTCTCTCAGCACCCAGCTTTCCCATGCTCTGCTATACATCTTCTCTCAGCACCCAGCTTTCCCATGCTCTGCTATACATCTTCTCTCAGCACCCAGCTTTCCCATGCTCTGCTATACATCTTCTCTCAGCACCCAGCTTTCCTATGCTCTGCTATACATCTTCTCTCAGCACCCAGTTTTCCCATGCTCTGCTATACATCTTCTCTCAGCACCCAGCTTTCCTATGCTCTGCTATACATCTTCTCTCAGCACCCAGTTTTCCCATGCTCTGCTATACATCTTCTCTCAGCACCCAGCTTTCCTATGCTCTGCTATACATCTTCTCTCAGCACCCAGCTTTGAAATGCTCTGCTATACATCTCTCAGCACTTAGCTTTCCTATGCTCTGCTATACATCTTTTCTCAGCACCCAGTTTTCCCATGCTCTGCTATACATCTCTCAGCACCCAGCTTTCCTATGCTCTGCTATACATCTTCTCTCAGCACCCAGCTTTCCCATGCTCTGCTATACATCTTCTCTCAGCACCCAGCTTTCCCATGCTCTGCTATACATCTCTCAGCACCCAGCTTTCCTATGCTCTGCTATACATCTTCTCTCAGCACCCAGCTTTCCCATGCTCTGCTATACATCTTCTCTCAGCACCCAGCTTTCCCATGCTCTGCTATACATCTTCTCTCAGCACCCAGCTTTCCTATGCTCTGCTATACATCTTCTCTAAGCACCCAGCTTTCCCATGCTCTGCTATACATCTTCTCTCAGCACCCAGCTTTCCCATGCTCTGCTATACATCTTCTCTCAGCACCCAGCTTTGCTATGCTCTGCTATACATCTTCTCTCAGCACCCAGCTTTCCCATGCTCTGCTATACATCTTCTCTCAGCACCCAGTTTTCCCATGCTCTGCTATACATCTTCTCTCAGCACCCAGCTTTCCTATGCTCTGCTATACATCTTCTCTCAGCACCCAGTTTTCCCGTGCTCTGCTATATATCTTCTCTCAGCACCCAGCTTTCCTATGCTCTGCTATACATCTTCTCTCAGCACCCAGTTTTCCCATGCTCTGCTATACATCTCTCAGCACCCAGCTTTCCTATGCTCTGCTATACATCTTCTCTCATCACCCAGCTTTCCCATGCTCTGCTATACATCTTCTCTCAGCACCCAGCTTTCCTATGCTCTGCTATACATCTTCTCTCAGCACCCAGCTTTATCATGCTCTGCTATACATCTTCTCTCAGCACCCAGCTTTCCTATGCTCTGCTATACATCTTTTCTCAGCACCCAGCTTTCCTATGCTCTGCTATACATTTTCTCTCAGCACCCAGTTTTCCCATGCTCTGCTATACATCTTCTCTCAGCACCCAGCTTTCCTATGCTCTGCTATACATCTTCTCTAAGCACCCAGCTTTCCCATGCTCTGCTATACATCTTCTCTCAGCACCCAGCTTTCCTATGCTCTGCTATACATCTTCTCTCAGCACCCAGCTTTCCCATGCTCTGCTATACATCTTCTCTCAGCACCCAGCTTTCCTATGCTCTGCTATACATCTTCTCTCAGCACCCAGCTTTCCCATGCTCTGCTATACATCTCTCAGCACCCAGCTTTCCCATGCTCTGCTATACATCTTCTCTCAGCACCCAGCTTTCCCATGCTCTGCTATACATCTTCTCTCAGCACCCAGCTTTCCCATGCTCTGCTATACATCTTCTCTCAGCACCCAGCTTTCCCATGCTCTGCTATACATCTTCTCTCAGCACCCAGCTTTCCCATGCTCTGCTATACATCTTCTCTCAGCACCCAGCTTTCCTATGCTCTGCTATACATCTTCTCTCAGCACTCAGTTTTCCCATGCTCTGCTATACATCTTCTCTCAGCACCCAGCTTTCCTATGCTCTGCTATACATCTTCTCTCAGCACCCAGCTTTGCCATGCTCTGATATACATCTTCTCTCAGCACCCAGCTTTCCTATGCTCTGCTATACATCTTCTCTCAGCACCCAGCTTTCCCATGCTCTGCTATACATCTTCTCTCAGCACCCAGCTTTCCTATGCTCTGCTATACATTTTCTCTCAGCACCCAGTTTTCCCATGCTCTGCTATACATCTTCTCTCAGCACCCAGCTTTCCTATGCTCTGCTATACATCTTCTCTAAGCACCCAGCTTTCCCATGCTCTGCTATACATCTTCTCTCAGCACCCAGCTTTCCCATGCTCTGCTATACATCTTCTCTCAGCACCCAGCTTTCCCATGCTCTGCTATACATCTTCTCTCAGCACCCAGCTTTCCCATGCTCTGCTATACATCTTCTCTCAGCACCCAGCTTTCCTATGCTCTGCTATACATCTTCTCTAAGCACCCAGCTTTCCCATGCTCTGCTATACATCTTCTCTCAGCACCCAGCTTTCCCATGCTCTGCTATACATCTTCTCTCAGCACCCAGCTTTCCTATGCTCTGCTATACATCTTCTCTCAGCACCCAGTTTTCCCATGCTCTGCTATACATCTTCTCTCAGCACCCAGCTTTCCCATGCTCTGCTATACATCTTCTCTCAGCACCCAGCTTTCCTATGCTCTTTTATACATCTTCTCTCAGCACCCAGCTTTCCCATGCTCTGCTATACATCTTCTCTCAGCACCCAGCTTTCCTATGCTCTGCTATGCATCTTCTATCAGCACCCAGCTTTCCCATGCTCTGCTATACATCTTCTCTCAGCACCCAGCTTTCCCATGCTCTGCTATACATCTTCTCTCAGCACCCAGCTTTCCCATGCTCTGCTATACATCTTCTCTCAGCACCCAGCTTTCCTATGCTCTGCTATACATCTTCTCTCAGCACCCAGCTTTCCCATGCTCTGCTATACATCTTCTCTCAGCACCCAGCTTTCCTATGCTCTGCTATACATCTTCTCTCAGCACCCAGCTTTCCCATGCTCTGCTATACATCTTCTCTCACCACCCAGCTTTCCCATGCTCTGCTATACATCTTCTCTCAGCACCCAGCTTTCCTATGCTCTGCTATACATCTTCTCTAAGCACCCAGCTTTCCCATGCTCTGCTATACATCTTCTCTCAGCACCCAGCTTTCCCATGCTCTGCTATACATCTTCTCTCAGCACCCAGCTTTCCTATGCTCTGCTATACATTTTCTCTCAGCACCCAGTTTTCCCATGCTCTGCTATACATCTTCTCTCAGCACCCAGCTTTCCTATGCTCTGCTATACATCTTCTCTCAGCACTCAGCTTTCCCATGCTCTGCTATACATCTTCTCTCAGCACCCAGCTTTCCCATGATCTGCTATACATCTTCTCTCAGCACCCAGCTTTCCCATGCTCTGCTATACATCTTCTCTCAGCACCCAGCTTTCCCATGCTCTGCTATACATCTTCTCTCAGCACCCAGCTTTCCCATGCTCTGCTATACATCTTCTCTCAGCACCCAGCTTTCCTATGCTCTGCTATACATCTTCTCTCAGCACCCAGTTTTCCCATGCTCTGCTATACATCTTCTCTCAGCACCCAGCTTTCCTATGCTCTGCTATACATCTTCTCTCAGCACCCAGCTTTGCCATGCTCTGATATACATCTTCTCTCAGCACCCAGCTTTATCATGCTCTGCTATACATCTCTCAGCACTTAGCTTTCCTATGCTCTGCTATACATCTTTTCTCAGCACCCAGTTTTCCCATGCTCTGCTATACATCTCTCAGCACCCAGCTTTCCTATGCTCTGCTATACATCTTCTCTCAGCACCCAGCTTTCCCATGCTCTGCTATACATCTCTCAGCACCCAGCTTTCCTATGCTCTGCTATACATCTTCTCTCAGCACCCAGCTTTCCCATGCTCTGCTATACATCTTCTCTCAGCACCCAGCTTTCCTATGCTCTGCTATACATCTTCTCTAAGCACCCAGCTTTTCCATGCTCTGCTATACATCTTCTCTCAGCACCCAGCTTTCCCATGCTCTGCTATACATCTTCTCTCAGCACCCAGCTTTCCTATGCTCTGCTATACATCTTCTCTCAGCACCCAGCTTTCCTATGCTCTGCTATACATCTTCTCTCAGCACCCAGCTTTGCCATGCTCTGCTATACATCTTCTCTCAGCACCCAGCTTTCCCATGCTCTGCTATACATCTTCTCTAAGCACCCAGCTTTTCCATGCTCTGCTATACATCTTCTCTCAGCACCCAGCTTTCCCATGCTCTGCTATACATCTTCTCTCAGCACCCAGCTTTCCTATGCTCTGCTATACATCTTCTCTCAGCACCCAGCTTTCCTATGCTCTGCTATACATCTTCTCTCAGCACCCAGCTTTGCCATGCTCTGCTATACATCTTCTCTCAGCACCCAGCTTTCCCATGCTCTGCTATACATCTTCTCTCAGCACCCAGCTTTCCCATGCTCTGCTATACATCTTCTCTCAGCACCCAGCTTTCCCATGCTCTGCTATACATCTTCTCTAAGCACCCAGCTTTCCCATGCTCTGCTATACATCTTCTCTCAGCACCCAGTTTTCCCATGCTCTGTGTGAGGTATCAACCGGCTGTATTACAAAGGGCCGGTATGTTTTGCAGAAGCGTGGGTGCTCTGCAATGTGAAGCTGGCTGGGACCTGTGGTTCCACAGGATTGCATTACATGTAGAGCCATGGAAGGGTGTGTGATGCTGATTACACACTCCTTACCACCTGTGGGTGTGGCTCCAGGGGTTAAAGCAATCCTGTCTCTGAACCTGGGAGGAGTGTGTCTAGGGCAGTCTAGAGAGAGACTGGCTCTAGATGTCCAGTGTGTGGACTGGAAACAAGCGAGAGCAGAGCCGAGAGCTTTGGGTGTATCAGCCTGCATGGAGGCTAATCACAAGGCTCTGATATTGAGTCTGAGGTGAGTGCAGCCAGGCCAGGGCTGTAGGGCCGAATCTCTCCAGGAGGAGAGACAGACAGGGGTCTGCAGAGGGCCCTGGGTGCTGGAAGGAACCTTGGCTAGAGTTGTACGCTGGCAGGAGCCAGAGAGTGGGGAAGTTGCTAAACTTCCATTATGGACTTATTGTTTATGTTTGAGGGCAGTTTATGCTGAGTGTTTTTAATAAACTGCCAGAATTTCTATGAAGAGACTGTGTACATGTGTTGCTGAAGCTACCTCACACCGCTGCAAGCGAGTGAAACCCCCACGTTGCAGGGCGCAACGTTACATCTGCTATACATCTTCTCTCAGCACCCAGCTTTCCTATGCTCTGCTATACATCTTCTCTCAGCACCCAGTTTTCCCGTGCTCTGCTATACATCTTCTCTCAGCACCCAGCTTTCCTATGCTCTGCTATACATCTTCTCTCAGCACCCAGTTTTCCCATGCTCTGCTATACATCTTCTCTCAGCACCCAGCTTTCCTATGCTCTGCTATACATCTTCTCTCATCACCCAGCTTTCCCATGCTCTGCTATACATCTTCTCTCAGCACCCAGCTTTCCTATGCTCTGCTATACATCTTCTCTCAGCACCCAGCTTTATCATGCTCTGCTATACATCTTCTCTCAGCACCCAGCTTTCCTATGCTCTGCTATACATCTTCTCTCAGCACCCAGCTTTCCTATGCTCTGCTATACATTTTCTCTCAGCACCCAGTTTTCCCATGCTCTGCTATGCATCTTCTCTCAGCACCCAGCTTTCCTATGCTCTGCTATACATCTTCTCTCAGCACCCAGCTTTCCCATGCTCTGCTATACATCTTCTCTCAGCACCCAGCTTTCCTATGCTCTGCTATACATCTTCTCTCAGCACCCAACTTTCCCATGCTCTGCTATACATCTCTCAGCACCCAGCTTTCCCATGCTCTGCTATACATCTTCTCTCAGCACCCAGCTTTCCCATGCTCTGCTATACATCTTCTCTCAGCACCCAGCTTTCCCATGCTCTGCTATACATCTTCTCTCAGCACCCAGCTTTCCCATGCTCTGCTATACATCTTCTCTCAGCACCCAGCTTTCCCATGCTCTGCTATACATCTTCTCTCAGCACCCAGCTTTCCTATGCTCTGCTATACATCTTCTCTAAGCACTCAGTTTTCCCATGCTCTGCTATACATCTTCTCTCAGCACCCAGCTTTCCTATGCTCTGCTATACATCTTCTCTCAGCACCCAGCTTTGCCATGCTCTGATATACATCTTCTCTCAGCACCCAGCTTTATCATGCTCTGCTATACATCTTCTCTCAGCACCCAGCTTTCCCATGCTCTGCTATACATCTTCTCTCAGCAGCCAGCTTTCCTATGCTCTGCTATACATTTTCTCTCAGCACCCAGTTTTCCCATGCTCTGCTATACATCTTCTCTCAGCACCCAGATTTCCTATGCTCTGCTATACATCTTCTCTAAGCACCCAGCTTTCCCATGCTCTGCTATACATCTTCTCTCAGCACCCAGCTTTCCTATGCTCTGCTATACATCTTCTCTCAGCACCCAGCTTTCCCATGCTCTGCTATACATCTTCTCTCAGCACCCAGCTTTCCCATGCTCTGCTATACATCTTCTCTCAGCACCCAGCTTTCCCATGCTCTGCTATACATCTTCTCTCAGCACCCAGCTTTCCCATGCTCTGCTATACATCTTCTCTAAGCACCCAGCTTTCCCATGCTCTGCTATACATCTTCTCTCAGCACCCAGTTTTCCCATGCTCTGCTATACATCTTCTCTCAGCACCCAGCTTTCCTATGCTCTGCTATACATCTTCTCTCAGCAACCAGTTTTCCCGTGCTCTGCTATACATCTTCTCTCAGCACCCAGCTTTCCTATGCTCTGCTATACATCTCTCAGCACCCAGTTTTCCCATGCTCTGCTATACATCTTCTCTCAGCACCCAGCTTTCCTATGCTCTGCTATACATCTTCTCTCATCACCCAGCTTTCCCATGCTCTGCGTTACATCTTCTCTCAGCACCCAGCTTTCCTATGCTCTGCTATACATCTTCTCTAAGCACCCAGCTTTCCCATGCTCTGCTATACATCTTCTCTCAGCACCCAGCTTTCCTATGCTCTGCTATACATCTTCTCTCAGCACCCAGCTTTGCCATGCTCTGCTATACATCTTCTCTCAGCACCCAGCTTTCCCATGCTCTGCTATACATCTTCTCTCAGCATCCAGTTTTCCCATGCTCTGCTATACATCTTCTCTCAGCACCCAGCTTTCCTATGCTCTGCTATACATCTTCTCTCAGCACCCAGCTTTGCCATGCTCTGATATACATCTTCTCTCAGCACCCAGCTTTCCCATGCTCTGCTATACATCTTCTCTCAGCACCCAGCTTTCCTATGCTCTGCTATACATTTTCTCTCAGCACCCAGTTTTCCCATGCTCTGCTATACATCTTTTCTCAGCACCCAGCTTTCCTATGCTCTGCTATACATCTTCTCTAAGCACCCTGCTTTCCCATGCTCTGCTATACATCTTCTCTCAGCACCCAGCTTTCCTATGCTCTGCTATACATCTTCTCTCAGCACCCAGCTTTCCCATGCTCTGCTATACATCTTCTCTCAGCACCCAGCTTTCGTATGCTCTGCTATACATCTTCTCTCAGCACCCAGCTTTCCCATGCTCTGCTATACATCTTCTCTCAGCACCCAGCTTTCCCATGATCTGCTATACATCTTCTCTCAGCACCCAGCTTTCCCATGCTCTGCTATACATCTTCTCTCAGCACCCAGCTTTCCCATGCTCTGCTATACATCTTCTCTCAGCACCCAGCTTTCCCATGCTCTGCTATACATCTTCTCTCAGCACCCAGCTTTCCTATGCTCTGCTATACATCTTCTCTCAGCACCCAGTTTTCCCATGCTCTGCTATACATCTTCTCTCAGCACCCAGCTTTCCTATGCTCTGCTATACATCTTCTCTCAGCACCCAGTTTTCCCATGCTCTGCTATACATCTTCTCTCAGCACCCAGCTTTCCTATGCTCTGCTATACATCTTCTCTCAGCACCCAGCTTTGCCATGCTCTGATATACATCTTCTCTCAGCACCCAGCTTTATCATGCTCTGCTATACATCTCTCAGCACTTAGCTTTCCTATGCTCTGCTATACATCTTTTCTCAGCACCCAGTTTTCCCATGCTCTGCTATACATCTCTCAGCACCCAGCTTTCCTATGCTCTGCTATACATCTTCTCTCAGCACCCAGCTTTCCCATGCTCTGCTATACATCTTCTCTCAGCACCCAGCTTTCCCATGCTCTGCTATACATCTCTCAGCACCCAGCTTTCCTATGCTCTGCTATACATCTTCTCTAAGCACCCAGCATTCCCATGCTCTGCTATACATCTTCTCTCAGCACCCAGCTTTCCCATGCTCTGCTATACATCTTCTCTCAGCACCCAGCTTTCCTATGCTCTGCTATAGATCTTCTCTCAGCACCCAGCTTTCCTATGCTCTGCTATACATCTTCTCTCAGCACCCAGCTTTGCCATGCTCTGCTATACATCTTCTCTCAGCACCCAGCTTTCCCATGCTCTGCCATACATCTTCTCTCAGCACCCAGCTTTCCCATGCTCTGCCATACATCTTCTCTCAGCACCCAGCTTTCCCATGCTCTGCTATACATCTTCTCTAAGCACCCAGCTTTCCCATGCTCTGCTATACATCTTCTCTCAGCACCCAGTTTTCCCATGCTCTGCTATACATCTTCTCTCAGCACCCAGCTTTCCTATGCTCTGCTATACATCTTCTCTCAGCACCCAGTTTTCCCGTGCTCTGCTATACATCTTCTCTCAGCACCCAGCTTTCCTATGCTCTGCTATACATCTTCTCTCAGCACCCAGTTTTCCCATGCTCTGCTATACATCTCTCAGCACCCAGCTTTCCTATGCTCTGCTATACATCTTCTCTCATCACCCAGCTTTCCCATGCTCTGCTATACATCTTCTCTCAGCACCCAGCTTTCCTATGCTCTGCTATACATCTTCTCTCAGCACCCAGCTTTATCATGCTCTGCTATACATCTTCTCTCAGCACCCAGCTTTCCTATGCTCTGCTATACATCTTCTCTAAGCACCCAGCTTTCCCATGCTCTGCTATACATCTTCTCTCAGCACCCAGCTTTCCTATGCTCTGCTATACATCTTCTCTCAGCACCCAGCTTTCCTATGCTCTGCTATACATTTTCTCTCAGCACCCAGCTTTCCTATGCTCTGCTATACATCTTTTCTCAGCACCCAGCTTTCCTATGCTCTGCTATACATTTTCTCTCAGCAACCAGTTTTCCCATGCTCCGCTATACATGTTCTCTCAGCACCCAGCTTTCCTATGCTCTGCTATACATCTTCTCTAAGCACCCAGCTTTCCCATGCTCTGCTATACATCTTCTCTCAGCACCCAGCTTTCCTATGCTCTGCTATACATCTTCTCTCAGCACCCAGCTTTCCCATGCTCTGCTATACATCTTCTCTCAGCACCCAGCTTTCCTATGCTCTGCTATACATCTTCTCTCAGCACCCAGCTTTCCCATGCTCTGCTATACATCTCTCAGCACCCAGCTTTCCCATGCTCTGCTATACATCTTCTCTCAGCACCCAGCTTTCCCATGCTCTGCTATACATCTTCTCTCAGCACCCAGCTTTCCCATGCTCTGCTATACATCTTCTCTCAGCACCCAGCTTTCCCATGCTCTGCTATACATCTTCTCTCAGCACCCAGCTTTCCCATGCTCTGCTATACATCTTCTCTCAGCACCCAGCTTTCCTATGCTCTGCTATACATCTTCTCTCAGCACTCAGTTTTCCCATGCTCTGCTATACATCTTCTCTCAGCACCCAGCTTTCCTATGCTCTGCTATACATCTTCTCTCAGCACCCAGCTTTGCCATGCTCTGATATACATCTTCTCTCAGCACCCAGCTTTCCTATGCTCTGCTATACATCTTCTCTCAGCACCCAGCTTTATCATGCTCTGCTATACATCTTCTCTCAGCACCCAGCTTTCCCATGCTCTGCTATACATCTTTTCTCAGCAGCCAGCTTTCCTATGCTCTGCTATACATTTTCTCTCAGCACCCAGTTTTCCCATGCTCTGCTATACATCTTCTCATAGCACCCAGCTTTCCTATGCTCTGCTATACATCTTCTCTAAGCACCCAGCTTTCCCATGCTCTGCTATACATCTTCTCTCAGCACCCAGCTTTCCTATGCTCTGCTATACATCTTCTCTCAGCACCCAGCTTTCCCATGCTCTGCTATACATCTTCTCTCAGCACCCAGCTTTCCCATGCTCTGCTATACATCTTCTCTCAGCACCCAGCTTTCCCATGCTCTGCTATACATCTTCTCTCAGCATCCAGCTTTCCCATGCTCTGCTATACATCTTCTCTAAGCAGCCAGCTTTCCCATGCTCTGTTATACATCTTCTCTCAGCACCCAGTTTTCCCATGCTCTGCTATACATCCTCTCTCAGCACCCAGCTTTCCTATGCTCTGCTATATATCTTCTCTCAGCAACCAGTTTTCCCGTGCTCTGCTATACATCTTCTCTCAGCACCCAGCTTTCCCATGCTCTGCTATACATCTTCTCTCAGCACCCAGTTTTCCCATGCTCTGCTATACATCTTCTCTCAGCACCCAGCTTTCCTATGCTCTGCTATACATCTTCTCTCATCACCCAGCTTTCCCATGCTCTGCTATACATCTTCTCTCAGCACCCAGCTTTCCTATGCTCTGCTATACATCTTCTCTTAGCACCCAGCTTTCCTATGCTCTGCTATACATCTTCTCTCAGCACCCAGCTTTGCCATGCTCTGCTATACATCTTCTCTCAGCACCCAGCTTTCCCATGCTCTGCTATACATCTTCTCTCAGCACCCAGTTTTCCCATGCTCTGCTATACATCTTCTCTCAGCACCCAGCTTTCCTATGCTCTGCTATACATCTTCTCTCAGCACCCAGCTTTGCCATGCTCTGATATACATCTTCTCTCAGCACCCAGCTTTATCATGCTCTGCTATACATCTTCTCTCAGCACCCAGCTTTCCCATGCTCTGCTATACATCTTCTCTCAGCACCCAGCTTTCCTATGCTCTGCTATACATTTTCTCTCAGCACCCAGTTTTCCCATGCTCTGCTATACATCTTCTCTCAGCACCTAGCTTTCCTATGCTCTGCTATAGATCTTCTCTAAGCACCCTGCTTTCCCATGCTCTGCTATACATCTTCTCTCAGCACCCAGCTTTCCTATGCTCTGCTATACATCTTCTCTCAGCACCCAGCTTTCCCATGCTCTGCTATACATCTTCTCTCAGCACCCAGCTTTCCTATGCTCTGCTATACATCTTCTCTCAGCACCCAGCTTTCCCATGCTCTGCTATACATCTTCTCTCAGCACCCAGCTTTCCTATGATCTGCTATACATCTTCTCTCAGCACCCAGCTTTCCCATGCTCTGCTATACATCTTCTCTCAGCACCCAGCTTTCCCATGCTCTGCTATACATCTTCTCTCAGCACCCAGCTTTCCCATGCTCTGCTATACATCTTCTCTCAGCACCCAGCTTTCCTATGCTCTGCTATACATCTTCTCTCAGCACCCAGTTTTCCCATGCTCTGCTATACATCTTCTCTCAGCACCCAGCTTTCCTATGCTCTGCTATACATCTTCTCTCAGCACCCAGCTTTGCCATGCTCTGATATACATCTTCTCTCAGCACCCAGCTTTATCAAGCTCTGCTATACATCTCTCAGCACTTAGCTTTCCTATGCTCTGCTATACATCTTTTCTCAGCACCCAGTTTTCCCATGCTCTGCTATACATCTCTCAGCACCCAGCTTTCCTATGCTCTGCTATACATCTTCTCTCAGCACCCAGCTTTCCCATGCTCTGCTATACATCTTCTCTCAGCACCCAGCTTTCCCATGCTCTGCTATACATCTCTCAGCACCCAGCTTTCTTATGCTCTGCTATACATCTTCTCTCAGCACCCAGCTTTCCCATGCTCTGCTATACATCTTCTCTCAGCACCCAGCTTTCCCATGCTCTGCTATACATCTTCTCTCAGCACCCCGCTTTCCTATGCTCTGCTATACATTATCTCTAAGCACCCAGCTTTCCCATGCTCTGCTATACATCTTATCTCAGCACCCAGCTTTCCCATGCTCTGCTATACATCTTCTCTCAGCACCCAGCTTTCCTATGCTCTGCTATACATCTTCTCTCAGCACCCAGCTTTCCTATGCTCTGCTATACATCTTCTCTCAGCACCCAGCTTTGCCATGCTCTGCTATACATCTTCTCTCAGCACCAGGCTTTCCCATGCTCTGCTATACATCTTCTCTAAGCACCCAGCTTTCCCATGCTCTGCTATACATCTTCTCTCAGCACAGCACCCAGTTTTCCCATGCTCTGCTATACATCTTCTCTCAGCACCCAGCTTTCCTATGCTCTGCTATACATTTTCTCTCAGTACCCAGCTTTCCCATGCTCTGCTATACATCTTCTCTCAGCACCCAGCTTTCCCATGCTCTGCTATACATCTTCTCTCAGCACCCAGCTTTCCCATACTCTGCTATACATCTTCTCTAAGCACCCAGCTTTCCCATGCTCTGCTATACATCTTCTCTCAGCACCCAGTTTTCCCATGCTCTGCTATACATCTTCTCTCAGCACCCAGTTTTCCCGTGCTCTGCTATACATCTTCTCTCAGCACCCATCTTTCCTATGCTCTTCTATACATCTTCTCTCAGCACCCAGTTTTCCCATGCTCTGCTATACATCTTCTCTCAGCACCCAGCTTTCCTATGCTCTGCTATACATCTTCTCTCATCACCCAGCTTTCCCATGCTCTGCTATACATCTTCTCTCAGCACCCAGCTTTCCTATGCTCTGCTATACATCTTCTCTCAGCACCCAGTTTTATCATGATCTGCTATACATCTTCTCTCAGCACCCAGCTTTCCTATGCTCTGCTATACATCTTCTCTAAGCACCCAGCTTTCCTATGCTCTGCTATACATTTTCTCTCAGCACCCAGTTTTCCCATGCTCTGCTATACATCTTCTCTCAGCACCCAGCTTTCCTATGCTCTGCTATACATCTTCTCTAAGCACCCAGCTTTCCCATGCTCTGCTATACATCTTCTCTCAGCACCCAGCTTTCCTATGCTCTGCTATACATCTTCTCTCAGCACCCAGCTTTCCCATGCTCTGCTATACATCTTCTCTCAGCACCCAGCTTTCCTATGCTCTGCTATACATCTTCTCTCAGCACCCAGCTTTCCCATGCTCTGCTATACATCTTCTCTCAGCACCCAGCTTTCCCATGCTCTGCTATACATCTTCTCTCAGCACCCAGCTTTCCCATGCTCTGCTATACATCTTCTCTCAGCACCCAACTTTCCCATGCTCTGCTATACATCTTCTCTCAGCACCCAGCTTTCCCATGCTCTGCTATACATCTTCTCTCAGCACCCAGCTTTCCTATGCTCTGCTATACATCTTCTCTCAGAACCCAGTTTTCCCATGCTCTGCTATACATCTTCTCTCAGCACCCAGCTTTCCTATGCTCTGTTATACATCTTCTCTCAGCACCCAGTTTTCCCATGGTCTGCTATACATCTTCTCTCAGCACCCAGCTTTCCTATGCTCTGCTATACATCTTCTCTCAGCACCCAGCTTTGCCATGCTCTGATATACATCTTCTCTCAGCACCCAGCTTTATCATGCTCTGCTATACATCTCTCAGCACTTAGCTTTCCTATGCTCTGCTATACATCTTTTCTCAGCACCCAGTTTTCCAATGCTCTGCTATACATCTCTCAGCACCCAGCTTTCCCATGCTCTGCTATACATCTTTTCTCAGCACCCAGCTTTCCTATGCTCTGCTATATATCTTCTCTAAGCACCCAGCTTTCCCATGCTCTGCTATACATCTTCTCTCAGCACCCAGTTTTCCCATGCTCTGCTATACATCTTCTCTCAGCAACCAGCTTTCCTATGCTCTGCTATACATCTTCTCTCAGCACCCAGTTTTCCCATGCTCTGCTATACATCTTCTCTCAGCACCCAGTTTTCCCATGCTCTGCTATACATCTTCTCTCAGCACCCAGCTTTCCTATGCTCTGCTATACATCTTCTCTCAGCACCCAGCTTTCCCATGCTCTGCTATACATTTTCTCTCAGTTCCCAGCTTTCCCATGCTCTGCTATACATCTTCTCTCAGCACCCAGTTTTCCCATGCTCTGCTATACATCTTCTCTCAGCACCCAGCTTTCCTATGCTCTGCTATACATCTTCTCTCAGCACCCAGCTTTGCCATGCTCTGATATACATCTTCTCTCAGCACCCAGCTTTATCATGCTCTGCTATACATCTTCTCTCAGCACCCAGCTTTCCCATGCTCTGCTATACATCTTCTCTCAGCACTTAGCTTTCCTATGCTCTGCTATACATCTTTTCTCAGCACCCAGTTTTCCCATGCTCTGCTATACATCTTCTCTCAGCACCCAGCTTTCCCATGCTCTGCTATACATCTTCTCTCAGCTCCCAGCTTTCCCATGCTCTGCTATACATCTTCTCTCAGCACCCAGCTTTCCCATGCTCTGCTATACATCTTCTCTCAGCACCCAGCTTTCCCATGCTCTGCTATACATCTTCTCTCAGCACCCAGCTTTCCTATGCTCTGCTATACATCTTCTCTAAGCACCCAGCTTTCCCATGCTCTGCTATACATCTTCTCTCAGCACCCAGCTTTCCCATGCTCTGCTATACATCTTCTCTCAGCACCCAGCTTTCCTATGCTCTGCTATACATCTTCTCTCAGCACCCAGTTTTCCTATGCTCTGCTATACATCTTCTCTCAGCACCCAGCTTTCCCATGCTCTGCTATACATCTTCTCTCAGCACCCAGCTTTCCTATGCTCTTTTATACATCTTCTCTCAGCACCCAGCTTTCCCATGCTCTGCTATACATCTTCTCTCAGCACCCAGCTTTCCTATGCTCTGCTATACATCTTCTTTCAGCACCCAGCTTTCCCATGCTCTGCTATACATCTTCTCTCAGCACCCAGCTTTCCCATGCTCTGCTATACATCTTCTCTCAGCACACAGCTTTCCCATGCTCTGCTATACATCTTCTCTCAGCACCCAGCTTTCCCATGCTCTGCTATACATCTTCTCTCAGCACCCAGCTTTCCCATGCTCTGCTATACATCTTCTCTCAGCACCCAGCTTTCCCATGCTCTGCTATACATCTTCTCTCAGCACCCAGCTTTCCCATGCTCTGCTATACATCTTCTCTCAGCACCCAGCTTTCCCATGCTCTGCTATACATCTTCTCTCAGCACCCAGCTTTCCCATGCTCTGCTATACATCTTCTCTCAGCACCCAGCTTTCCTATGCTCTGCTATACATCTTCTCTCAGCACCCAGTTTTCCCATGCTCTGCTATACATCTTCTCTCAGCACCCAGCTTTCCTATGCTCTGCTATACATCTTCTCTCAGCACCCAGCTTTCCCATGCTCTGCTATACATCTTCTCTCAGCTCCCAGCTTTCCCATGCTCTGCTATACATCTTCTCTCAGCACCCAGCTTTCCCATGCTCTGCTATACATCTTCTCTCAGCACCCAGCTTTCCCATGCTCTGCTATACATCTTCTCTCAGCACCCAGCTTTCCTATGCTCTGCTATACATCTTCTCTAAGCACCCAGCTTTCCCATGCTCTGCTATACATCTTCTCTCAGCACCCAGCTTTCCCATGCTCTGCTATACATCTTCTCTCAGCACCCAGCTTTCCTATGCTCTGCTATACATGTTCTCTCAGCACCCAGTTTTCCTATGCTCTGCTATACATCTTCTCTCAGCACCCAGCTTTCCCATGCTCTGCTATACATCTTCTCTCAGCACCCAGCTTTCCTATGCTCTTTTATACATCTTCTCTCAGCACCCAGCTTTCCCATGCTCTGCTATACATCTTCTCTCAGCACCCAGCTTTCCTATGCTCTGCTATACATCTTCTTTCAGCACCCAGCTTTCCCATGCTCTGCTATACATCTTCTCTCAGCACCCAGCTTTCCCATGCTCTGCTATACATCTTCTCTCAGCACACAGCTTTCCCATGCTCTGCTATACATCTTCTCTCAGCACCCAGCTTTCCCATGCTCTGCTATACATCTTCTCTCAGCACCCAGCTTTCCCATGCTCTGCTATACATCTTCTCTCAGCACCCAGCTTTCCCATGCTCTGCTATACATCTTCTCTCAGCACCCAGCTTTCCCATGCTCTGCTATACATCTTCTCTAAGCACCCAGCTTTCCCATGCTCTGCTATACATCTTCTCTCAGCACCCAGCTTTCCCATGCTCTGCTATACATCTTCTCTCAGCACCCAGCTTTCCTATGCTCTGCTATACATCTTCTCTCAGCACCCAGTTTTCCTATGCTCTGCTATACATCTTCTCTCAGCACCCAGCTTTCCCATGCTCTGCTATACATCTTCTCTCAGCACCCAGCTTTCCTATGCTCTTTTATACATCTTCTCTCAGCACCCAGCTTTCCCATGCTCTGCTATACATCTTCTCTCAGCACCCAGCTTTCCCATGCTCTGCTATACATCTTCTTTCAGCACCCAGCTTTCCCATGCTCTGCTATACATCTTCTCTCAGCACCCAGCTTTCCCATGCTCTGCTATACATCTTCTCTCAGCACACAGCTTTCCCATGCTCTGCTATACATCTTCTCTCAGCACCCAGCTTTCCCATGCTCTGCTATACATCTTCTCTCAGCACCCAGCTTTCCCATGCTCTGCTATACATCTTCTCTCAGCACCCAGCTTTCCCATGCTCTGCTATACATCTTCTCTCAGCACCCAGCTTTCCCATGCTCTGCTATACATCTTCTCTCAGCACCCAGCTTTCCCATGCTCTGCTATACATCTTCTCTCAGCACCCAGCTTCCCCATGCTCTGCTATACATCTTCTCTCAGCACCCAGCTTTCCTATGCTCTGCTATACATCTTCTCTCAGCACCCAGTTTTCCCATGCTCTGCTATACATCTTCTCTCAGCACCCAGCTTTGCCATGCTCTGATATACATCTTCTCTCAGCACCCAGCTTTCCCATGCTCTGCTATACATCTTCTCTCAGCACCCAGTTTTCCCATGCTCTGCTATACATCTTCTCTCAGCACCCAGCTTTCCTATGCTCTGCTATACATCTTCTCTCAGCACCCAGTTTTCCCATGCTCTGCTATACATCTTCTCTCAGCACCCAGTTTTCCCATGCTCTGCTATACATCTTCTCTCAGCACTCAGCTTTCCTATGCTCTGCTATACATCTCTCAGCACCCAGCTTTCCCATGCTCTGCTATACATTTTCTCTCAGGACCCAGCTTTCCCATGCTCTGCTATACATCTTCTCTTAGCACCCAGCTTTCCCATGCTCTGCTATACATCTTCTCTCAGCACCCAGCTTTCCCATGCTCTGCTATACATCTTCTCTCAGCACCCAGCTTTCCTATGCTCTGCTATACATCTTCACTCAGCACCCAGTTTTCCCATGCTCTGCTATACATCTTCTCTCAGCACCCAGCTTTCCTATGCTCTGCTATACATCTTCTCTCAGCACCCAGCTTTGCCATGCTCTGATATAGATCTTCTCTCAGCACCCAGCTTTATCATGCTCTGCTATACATCTTCTCTCAGCACCCAGCTTTCCCATGCTCTGCTATACATCTTCTCTCAGCACTTAGCTTTCCTATGCCCTGCTATACATCTTTTCTCAGCACCCAGTTTTCCCATGCTCTGCTATACATCTTCTCTCAGCACCCAGGTTTCCTATGCTCTGCTATACATCTTCTCTCAGCACCCAGCTTTCCCATGCTCTGCTATACATCTTCTCTCAGCACCCAGCTTTCCCATGCTCTGCTATACATCTTCTCTCAGCACCCAGCTTTCCCATGCTCTGCTATACATCTTCTCTCAGCACCCAGCTTTCCCATGCTCTGCTATACATCTTCTCTCAGCACCCAGCTTTCCTATGCTCTGCTATACATCTTCTCTAAGCACCCAGCTTTCCCATGCTCTGCTATACATCTTCTCTCAGCACCCAGCTTTCCCATGCTCTGCTATACATCTTCTCTCAGCACCCAGCTTTCCTATGCTCTGCTATACATCTTCTCTCAGCACCCAGTTTTCCCATGCTCTGCTATACATCTTCTCTCAGCACCCAGCTTTCCCATGCTCTGCTATACATCTTCTCTCAGCACCCAGCTTTCCTATGCTCTTTTATACATCTTCTCTCAGCACCCAGCTTTCCCATGCTCTGCTATACATCTTCTCTCAGCACCCAGCTTTCCTATGCTCTGCTATACATCTTCTCTCAGCACCCAGCTTTCCTATGCTCTGCTATACATCTTCTCTCAGCACCCAGTTTTCCCATGCTCTGCTATACATCTTCTCTCAGCACCCAGTTTTCCCATGCTCTGCTATACATCTTCTCTCAGCACCCAGCTTTGCTATGCTCTGCTATACATCTCTCAGCACCCAGCTTTCCCATGCTCTGCTATACATCTTCTCTCAGCACACAGCTTTCCCATGCTCTGCTATACATCTTCTCTCAGCACCCAGCTTTCCTATGCTCTGCTATACATCTTCTCTCAGCACCCAGCTTTCCCATGCTCTGCTATACATCTCTCAGCACCCAGCTTTCCCATGCTCTGCTATACATCTTCTCTCAGCACCCAGCTTTCCCATGCTCTGCTATACATCTTCTCTCAGCACCCAGCTTTCCCATGCTCTGCTATACATCTTCTCTCAGCACACAGCTTTCCCATGCTCTGCTATACATCTTCTCTCAGCACCCAGCTTTCCCATGCTCTGCTATACATCTTCTCTCAGCACCCAGCTTTCCCATGCTCTGCTATACATCTTCTCTCAGCACCCAGCTTTCCCATGCTCTGCTATACATCTTCTCTCAGCACCCAGCTTTCCCATGCTCTGCTATACATCTTCTCTCAGCACCCAGCTTTCCCATGCTCTGCTATACATCTTCTCTCAGCACCCAGCTTCCCCATGCTCTGCTATACATCTTCTCTCAGCACCCAGCTTTCCTATGCTCTGCTATACATCTTCTCTCAGCACCCAGTTTTCCCATGCTCTGCTATACATCTTCTCTCAGCACCCAGCTTTCCTATGCTCTTCTATACATCTTCTCTCAGCACCCAGCTTTGCCATGCTCTGATATACATCTTCTCTCAGCACCCAGCTTTCCCATGCTCTGCTATACATCTTCTCTCAGCACCCAGTTTTCCCATGCTCTGCTATACATCTTCTCTCAGCACCCAGCTTTCCTATGCTCTGCTATACATCTTCTCTCAGCACCCAGTTTTCCCATGCTCTGCTATACATCTTCTCTCAGCACCCAGTTTTCCCATGCTCTGCTATACATCTTCTCTCAGCACTCAGCTTTCCTATGCTCTGCTATACATCTCTCAGCACCCAGCTTTCCCATGCTCTGCTATACATTTTCTCTCAGGACCCAGCTTTCCCATGCTCTGCTATACATCTTCTCTTAGCACCCAGCTTTCCCATGCTCTGCTATACATCTTCTCTCAGCACCCAGCTTTCCCATGCTCTGCTATACATCTTCTCTCAGCACCCAGCTTTCCTATGCTCTGCTATACATCTTCACTCAGCACCCAGTTTTCCCATGCTCTGCTATACATCTTCTCTCAGCACCCAGCTTTCCTATGCTCTGCTATACATCTTCTCTCAGCACCCAGCTTTGCCATGCTCTGATATAGATCTTCTCTCAGCACCCAGCTTTATCATGCTCTGCTATACATCTTCTCTCAGCACCCAGCTTTCCCATGCTCTGCTATACATCTTCTCTCAGCACTTAGCTTTCCTATGCCCTGCTATACATCTTTTCTCAGCACCCAGTTTTCCCATGCTCTGCTATACATCTTCTCTCAGCACCCAGGTTTCCTATGCTCTGCTATACATCTTCTCTCAGCACCCAGCTTTCCCATGCTCTGCTATACATCTTCTCTCAGCACCCAGCTTTCCCATGCTCTGCTATACATCTTCTCTCAGCACCCAGCTTTCCCATGCTCTGCTATACATCTTCTCTCAGCACCCAGCTTTCCCATGCTCTGCTATACATCTTCTCTCAGCACCCAGCTTTCCTATGCTCTGCTATACATCTTCTCTAAGCACCCAGCTTTCCCATGCTCTGCTATACATCTTCTCTCAGCACCCAGCTTTCCCATGCTCTGCTATACATCTTCTCTCAGCACCCAGCTTTCCTATGCTCTGCTATACATCTTCTCTCAGCACCCAGTTTTCCCATGCTCTGCTATACATCTTCTCTCAGCACCCAGCTTTCCCATGCTCTGCTATACATCTTCTCTCAGCACCCAGCTTTCCTATGCTCTTTTATACATCTTCTCTCAGCACCCAGCTTTCCCATGCTCTGCTATACATCTTCTCTCAGC
>NW_027444424.1:0-23176 GCF_048569485.1 Anomaloglossus baeobatrachus | reverse complement strand
CGGCGGTGCGTGACACATAGATTCGGAGCGCCCGCACCAAATCCAAGGTATGCAACGCCTTTTCAAAGCGATGCACAGGGGCCAGACAAAGAGAAGGCAATGAAATGTCCTGGTTAAGGTGGAAAGGAGACACCACCTTAGGGAGAAAGTCCGGAGACGGACGAAGAACCACCTTGTCTTGGTGAAACACCAAAAAGGGGGATTCCGAAGAGAGCGCAGCCAAATCAGAAACTCTCCTGAGAGAAGTTATGGCTACTAGAAAAACAACTTTCTGTGAAAGTCGAAACAAGGGAACCTCCCTGAGAGGCTCAAAGGGGGGTTTCTGTAAGGCCGTGAGGACCAGATTAAGGTCCCAGGGATCCAAGGGCCGCCGGTAAGGAGGAATGATGTGAGATGCGCCCTGCATGAAGGTGCGCACCTGAGCCAGTCGGGCGATACGCCGCTGGAACAATACCGACAGAGCCGACACCTGTCCCTTGAGGGAATTGAGGGACAGTCCTAGCTGTAGACCAGACTGTAGAAAAGACAGGATGGTCGGCAAGGAGAACGGCCAAGGAGCATGGTCGGAAGAGCGACACCAGGACAGGAAAATCCTCCAAGTCCTGTGGTAAATCTTGGCCGAGGAAGACTTCCGAGCCTGAGTCATGGTGGAGATGACCTCAGAGGGAATGCCTGACGCCGTCAGGATCCAGGACTCAAGAGCCACGCCGTCAATCTGAGAGCCGCAGAATTCTGGCGGAAGAACGGACCTTGAGAGAGAAGGTCTGGGCGGTCCGGGAGATGCCACGGCACCTCTACGGACAGACGGAGCAGGTCTGGGTACCAGGCTCGCCTGGGCCAGTCCGGAGCAATGAGTATGACTCGCCGGCCCTCCATTCTGATCTTGCGCAGAACCCTGGGCAAGAGCGCTAGAGGGGGAAACACATAGGCCAGACGGAACTGAGACCAATCTTGAACCAGTGCGTCTGCTGCGAAGGCCTGAGGATCGTGGGAGCGAGCCACGTAAACCGGAACCTTGTTGTTGTGCCGGGATGCCATTAGGTCCACTTACGGAGTGCCCCACTTGCGGCAGATTGATCTGAACACTGACGGATGCAGGGCCCACTCGCCGCTGTCCACGGTTTGACGGCTGAGGTAATCGGCCTCCCAGTTTTCCACGCCTGGGATGTGGACTGCAGACATGGTGGACTTGGAGTCCTCCGTCCACTGGAGGATTCGTTGAACCTCCAACATCGCCAGACGGCTGTGAGTCCCGCCCTGGTGATTGATGTAGGCAACCGCTGTCGCGTTGTCCGACTGAACTCGAATGTGCTTGCCCGCCAACAGGTGGTGAAAGGCTAGGAGAGCTAGAAACACAGCTCTGATCTCCAGCACATTGATCGAGAGGGCTGATTCGGACGGAGTCCAAGTGCCCTGTGCTCGGTGATGGAGAAATACTGCTCCCCAACCGGAGAGGCTGGCATCCGTGGTGAGGATCACCCAGGACGGAGTCAGGAAGGAGCGTCCCTGAGACAGAGAGAGGGGCCGAAGCCACCACTGAAGGGAGCTCCTGGTCTGTGACGACAGAGCCACCTGCCTGTGCAAGGAAGAGATCCGCTTGTCCCAACAGCGGAGAATGTCCAGCTGCAGGGGACGCAGATGGAACTGAGCAAAGGGAACCGCTTCCATGGACGCCACCATCTGACCCAGCACCTGCATGAGGTGTCTGATGGAATGACGGCGGTGCCTCAGCAGAGAGCGCACCGCCAGACGAAGGGACTGCTGTTTGACTAAGGGCAACTTGACAAGTGCCGGCAGAGTCTCGAATTGCATCCCTAGGTACAAAAGCACCTGGGTCGGGGTCAGAGTGGACTTGGGCAGGTTGACAAGCCACCCGAACTGAACTAGCGTGGCGAGAGTGAGAGAGACACTCCGCTGGCAGTCTGCACTGGATGAGGCCTTGACTAGAAGGTCGTCCAGGTAAGGAATCACTGCCAACCCCTGGAGGTGCAGGACCGCAACCACTGCTGCCATGACCTTGGTGAATACTCGAGGGGCCGTGGCTAAGCCGAAGGGGAGAGCCACGAATTGGAAATGTTCCTCTCCGATCGCAAAGCGTAGCCAACGCTGGTGTGAAACCGCAATAGGCACATGCAGATAGGCATCTCTGATGTCGATGGATGCCAGAAAATCTCCTTGGGTCATTGAGGCAATGACCGATCTCAGAGATTCCATGCGAAAGTGCCGCACCTGAACATGCTTGTTGAGAAGCTTGAGATCCAGGATGGGCCGGAAGGAACCGTCCTTTTTGGGGACTAGAAAGAGGTTTGAGTAGAAACCGCTGAACCGTTCCCGGGCGGGAACCGGAACAATTACACCGTTGGCCTGCAGGGATGCCACGGCCTGAGAGAAGGCGGCGGCTTTGGAGCAGGGGGGGGTGGACAGAAAAAATCTGTTTGGCGGGCTGGAAGAAAATTCTATCCTGTAGCCGTGGGAGATGATATCCCGCACCCACTGATCGGAGACGTGTTGCAACCACACGTCGCCAAAGTGGGAGAGCCTGCCACCGACTAAGGACGTTGCTGGCGCGGCCAGATAGTCACGAGGAGGCTGCCTTAGTGGCAGCGGCTCCTCCGGTCTTTTGAGGACGCGGCTTTGCGCGCCAGTTGGATTTACGATCCTTGACTGCGGTAGTGGACGAGGCCGAGGGCTTAGAGGACGACCAGTTAGAGGAACGAAAGGAACGAAACCTCGATTGGTTCCTGCCCTGGACAGGTTTCTTGGCTTTAGCTTGTGGCAAGGAAGTACTCTTCCCGCCAGTAGCTTCCTTAATTATATCATCCAGATGTTCCCCAAACAGCCGGGACCCAGCAAAAGGGAGACTCGCAAGGTACTTCTTAGAGGAAGCGTCTGCTTTCCACTCTCGAAGCCACAAGATCCTGCGGATCGCGAGGGAGTTAGCGGAGGCCACCGCAGTGCGGTGAGAAGCCTCCAGGATGGCAGACATGGCATAGGATGCAAAAGCCGAAGCTTGAGAAGTTAAGGCATCCGTCTCAGGAACAGAGTCCCTGGAGAGGGAATGAATCTCCGCCAGAGAGGCAGAGACTGCCTTAAGAGCCCACACTGCCGCAAAAGACGGGGAGAACGAGGCTCCTGCCGCCTCATATACAGACTTGGCCAGAAGGTCAACCTGGCGGTCAGTGGGATCCTTAAGAGAAGTGCCATCAGCCACAGCTACGACTGTGCGGGCTGAGATTCTGGACACCGGAGGGTCTACCTTTGGGGACTGGGCCCAGTCCTTAACCACCTCCGGTGGAAAAGGAAAACGGTCATCTGAACTACGCTTCGGAAAACGTTTGTCAGGACAGGCCCTGGGCTTGTTAACAGTGGTCTGAAAGCTGGAGTGGTTAAAAAACATACTCCTAGGTTTCTTAGGAGAGGTAAACTGGTGTACCTCTATCAGAGAGGGTTGTTCCTCTGACTCTTGTGGGTTGAGGTTCAGTACGGAGTTAATGGACGCAATCAAGTCACTAACATCCGCATCACCCTCAGACAAGTCAATGGGGTACATAGAGGCAGCGTCTGAGCCCACAGTAAACGAATCCTCCTCGCCCTGCACCTCGGCTTGTGAATCAGAGCCGTGGGACGAGGAAGGAGAAGGTTCCCTGCGTCTCCGTTTAGGGGGACGGGGTCCTAGGACATGCTCTGAGGGCTCTGCAGAGCTCGGAGCCGCAGAGACACCCTGAGAAGGGGGCTGATGCATGGACAGCAGTGTCCGGGACAGCTGCCCCATGGAGTCGGCAAAAGACTGGGAAATAGCTTGTGAAAAGGAAGCTACCCAAGCCGGGGGTTCAGCCACCGGGGCCGGAGCAGCCAGAGGGACCCCTGAGGCGGCTCCAGGCTGAGACACAAACATGTTAGCACAGGCATCACAATGTGGGTATGTGCTTGGCTCTGGCAGAATGAGCTTACACGCAGTGCATATAGCGTACATGTTTGCAGCCTTGCTCCTAGTGACAGACATGCTGCTGATGGTGGAAGCTCTGCAGCCAGAATACACTCCTGTAGAAAGCCTGAGAGTGTAATAAAAGTCCACAACCAGAGGTTGTGGCTTACCAGCCCGTGCTCTCTGTGTGCCCTCCGGATTCCACCGCTCCCCTGTGAAGCGTCAGCCTTCTAACAGTATGCAGCTGCAGCATCCAGCGCCTTCCAGTGTAGGAACGCTGAGAAAATGGCGCTGGGAGAAGAGGGGGGGCGTGTATAAGCCCCAAGAGCGGGAAAAAACGGAGGGCAGAGAGATACAGGAAGAAATACAGGGGAGGGAACATCTCCCCAGAGAGGAGTGCCCTCCCCTCTGCTGGTCGGGCGGTGGGCGGCGCTGTATGCAAAACATGCAGAGAAGCCGAAAACGAAACTAGGCCCAAACAGAAGCCGGGGCCTAGATTTTAAAAAGCGGCCGACGAGCAGGCACCTTCGGCGCGGTTCTCAGGGGAAACCCCCAGAACCGTCCGGAATTAACAGTAACGCTAAAGCACATACTGTCCCCCAAATAAAAGAACCCGGGACCCCTGAAAAAACGTCTCAATACTTAGCTCTTGAGACGCAGGGCCATGTCCCTGAATGGGGGTAACGCTCCTTCCAGCAGGGACCAGACAGGGCTGCGGATGGAGACCGGCCTTCTGCGAGCAGAGAGGACCGTGGAGGCTCCCACTTCAAACAGAGCCTCGACAGAGGGTGTGAAGGAGCGCGGCATGTGAAGGCTCCAGCCTTATAAAGTCAACCTTAACAGCACCCGACAGAGTGGGGTGTGAAGGGACATGCCGGGAGTCCAGACTGGACCCGCTTTTCTTCCAAATCTTTAAAAATAAAAATAAAAAAATATCAGAGAATGCAAGTGTGTGATCCTCCTGAAACACAAAGCATTGAACTGGGTAGATTGTCATCCAGGGGGTGTATATAGCCCGGAGGGAGGAGCTACACGTTTGAGTGTAGTACTTTGTGTGTCCTCCGGAGGCAGAAGCTATACACCCATGGTTTGGGTCTCCCATAAGGAACGATAAAGAAATACAAAGGCTCCCTCATAGCTACCCAAATACTATAATGGCCCCCACATAGCCTTCCATATAGTATAATGGGTCTCACGTAACCCTTTATATATTAGAATGCACCCCATAGTCCTCCATGTATTATAATACACTCCCCATAGACCTCCATATATTATAATGCACCTCCCATAGTCCCCCTATGTATTTTAATTCATCCCATAGTCCTTCTTGTATAATTCACCCCATAATCCTCAATATATTATAATTCACCCCACAGTCCTCCATGTATTATAATCACCCCATAGTCCTCTATATATTATGCTGCACCCCATAGTCCTTCATGTATTATTGTATAATGCACTCCCCATAGTCCTCCAGATATTATAATGTAGCCAACAAAGAGGATTTTAAACAGTGATTTCAGATACATAATATATCACTAGATAGTGTACATTATTAAATCAATCTAGTAATATCAAGGACTATATATGGGCAAAAATCGCATAACCACATTTAGAAAGAAAGAAAGAGAAAAAGCGATCAGGGAGCCCAATTATACAAAGAACAATCAATTTCATCAAAAATAGATTTTTATTGAGAATAAATATTGAATATTAATTATCTATCAAATACACAAGTGCTTGTTTGGACAACTCTATATGCATCAACAATATACATGTAATGGAACCGTATCATGAAAAATATATAAATATATATTCTAGAATGGATAAAATTATCATACATAAGTCAAAGATATATAATCCTTGAAGCTATAGAATATAAATTGAAACAAATATATATAGTAACAGAAATATCTGTAGATCAACAGGGATCACTTTTGCTGCACCAAGGTGTACTGAAACTCTAGTGCTTCAAGTAATATCAAACCCAGAATCGCTGGACATAGGAATGTAGCAGATATCGTTACAGACCACCAGGGGTCACTCTTGCTACACCACAGTCATATCTACCCTACTATTCACAATTACCCAATATTGGTTAAGTCAGTTAGGGATATGCCCATATAAACCCATAATGGTGAATTACCAATCAGAATTGTAAATACAGGATTGTTACTACATACATATATATACCTAAATGAACGGTTACCGTTGGAAGCGTGTGACACCCAACACGTGTTTCGGTTTCTTCGTCAGGGGGCATGCCTGATCGACCGGAAAGGAGGTTTAAATACAGCCCACCTCCAATCACCGCACATCACCATTAGTGACGCATGCGCTGTCATGGCAACTCACCGACGCGAGGTCGGCCGCCGCGTCACAGATCATCTGACCCAGGGCAACACGTGACCCGAGTACAGAGGAGCCGTGGAGACACAGCGAGCCGAACAAGCGCCGATAACCTATGACAGCCGCGCGTTCAGGTGTGGGGCAAAATTAGAATTTATATCATGAATGCAAATTTAGGATTTAAATAGAGAGATTTTTGACCACATAATAAGTGTACTATTCATTACAGAATCTAAATATATGTGAAAGATAGTGAATGAATAAATCAATCCATGATTATACTTCTATTCCCTGGAAATTGCAAACACAATATTTGTCAAGAGATACAAGTAAATCTATGTAGCCAGACAGCAATAAATAAAGTATAAATCATTATGCCTATGTTAACGTTCAAATACCCCTATACAGGATACATATCATAAATATTAGGTTAGAACGGACAGAACATGTGTAAATGATGTTATTATAAATATTAAAACTTGTATATATTACATAAGAGGGTACATCTCCCACAATACATAGTATTGGGGATAATCAAGTAGTCCCCCATCACACATATTGACAGACCCAGTTCTGCTTAGCATTCTCTAAGTATCCAAATGAACTTGTTGCTTGATCACATCTTACAATGATACCAATGTGTACAATGGTCCTATGTGTCTTGCTTTTGGGTATTATATCATTATCCAACGAACGAATTCCCTCTTCTTTATTTATTGCTGTCTGGCTACATAGATTTACTTGTATCTCTTGACAAATAATGTGTTTGCAAAAATCTCTCTATTTAAATCCTAAATTTGCATTCATGATATAAATTCTAATTTTGCCCCACACCTGAACGCGCGGCTGTCATAGGTTATCGGCGCTTGTTCAGCTCGCTGTGTCTCCACGGCTCCTCTGTACTTGAGTCACATGTTTCCCTGGGTCAGATGATCTGTGACGCGGCGGACGACCTCGCGTCGATGAGTTGCAATGATGGTGCGCGCGCCACTAATGGTAATGTGCGGTGATTGGAGGTGGGCTGTATTTAAACCTCTCCGGTCGATTGGGCACGCCCCCTGACGAAGAAACCGAAACACGTGTCGGGTGTCACACTTTTCTAACAGTAACCGTTTATTTGGGTATATGTATGTAGTAACAATCCTGTATTTACAATTCTGATTGGTAATTCACCATTATGGGTTTATATGGGCATATCCCTAACTGACTTAATAACCAATATTGGGTAATTGTGAATAGTAGGGTAGATATGACTGTGGTGTAGCAAGAGTGACCCCTGGTGGTCTGTAACGATATCTGCTACATTCCTATGTCCAGCGATTCTGGGTTTGATATTACTTGAAGCACTAGAGTTGCAGTACACCTTGGTGCAGCAAAAGTGATCCCTGTTGATCTACAGATATTTCTGTTACTATATATATTTGTTTCAATTTATATTCTATAGCTTCAAGGATTATATATCTTTGACTTATGTATGATAATTTTATCCATTCTAGAATATATATTTTTCATGATACGGTTCCGTTACATGTATATTGTTGATGCATATAGAGTTGTCAAACAAGCACTTGTGTATTTGATAGATAATTAATATTCAATATTTATTCTCAATAAAAATCTATTTTTGATGAAATTGATTGTTCTTTGTATAATTGGGCTCCCTGATCGCTTTTTCTCTTTCTTTCTATAATGCAGCGAAATAGCCCAGCATGTATTATAATGCAGCCCCCAGTCTTCCATGTTTTATAATGCACCCCCATAGTCCATGTATAAGGTAGCCCCCATAGTCCTCCATATATTATAATGCAGCCCCCATAGTCCGCCATATACTTTAATCCCACCCTATAACCCTCCATGTATTGCTGTATAATGTGTCGCGGGCAAGAGACAGATCACAACCGGCGGGCCGCACTCGGATCCGGGTGGTGGCTGTGGCTCGAGTGGCAGCCGGATCCGGGGCTCGCGCAGCCGTCTGTCACTCACGATTGAAAAGGGAATATTTACAGGGGAGTTGTCTGTGACGCCACCCGTGGGTTGCGGTGAAGGTTGGTGATACCGCCGCTGCCTTGTATGTGAGTGCCCGGGACTGATGGAGCGGGGCAGCAAGGTGGAATCCCCTCCACGGGTAGGGGAGGTGTAGTCCCGGGGCCCAGAGTATTGTGAGGGTTTTCAGGGAGCAGGAAACTCACAGTTCGGTTGTCGTGGTGCTGCATGAGCTGCTGATGATTTGGACAGTCAGTAACCACACACAGTCTGTATTGTAAACCAAATTGCCAATGGCCGGTCACCTTTGGTGGGTGTCTTCGGGTCCCACACCCAGATATACAACCAGGGGCCCTTCCTTCCAAACTCTCTGTCTGTCTCTTTCTTGCCTGGACTAGTCCGCTTGAGCGGCCTCCGGACCGGATCCCCTTTCTCGGCACCGGCGGGCTACAACCCTGTCCCGGTCGGCCTCAGGTTCCCTGCGACTGGATCTCCGTCGCCTGTGGCCCTCACTGCCACCTAGTCCGGTAGTCCAGGGCTCCAACCCCAACTACCACCTTCTCCAGGGAGCTGCAACTCCTTCCTGTCAGCTCTTCACTGATTACAGCACAAACTGAAACTTAACTCCTCTCTGCACTTCCTAAGCTCCTCTCGCCCCCTCCCATTTTCCTGGGGAGGGGGTGAGTAGGGTCTGATTGGCTGGTGTACTGTATATCTGTGTGGGGACTGTGTTGGTGTCAAGGTGGATTAACTCTTTTGTGACTACCTGGTTTTGCCAGGGCGTCACATAATGCACGCCCCATAGTCCTCCATATATTATTATACACCCCCATAATCCTTCATGTATTATAATTCCCACATAGTCCTCTATGCATTACTGTATAATACACTCCCCATAGTCCTTTATATATTATAATGCAGCCCCCATAGTCGTTCATATTGTATTACACAGCCACCTTACCTTTCAATGCACCCCACAGTCCATGAATAAGGTATCCACCATAGTCCTTCATATTGTATTATGAAGCCCACATAATGTTTAATGCACCCCCATAGACCTCTGGTAATCGTGCACTCACTGATTAAAGAAAAAAATAAACAAGTACTCACCTCTCCTCATTCCCCACTGCTCCGATCAGAGTCCTGCGCTCTGCATGTCTCAGCACAGCGGCGCGCAGTAGTGATATTACCGCGCTCTGCTGAACTGAGATGTTGATCATAGGCACAGGGAGAAAATGATGAAGGAGGGAAAGGACCGCTCCACTCCCTCTCTCATCATGGTTTTGTGCGATAATGGGCAATGACCCCCACAAGCGAGGGGGGCCCGATGCTGCCTCTAGCACCAGCTCCCCTGACTCATAGGCCCCATATAGGCCGCATGGTCTGCCTACATTGGCGGTACACCACTGGTGCAAAGTGAAGAAAAAAAGGAGCGCCATATTTCAGTTCAGATTTAGTTTGAGTGTTTTGCAGGTGCCATGTCACATTGGCAGAGCCCTATACGCCTTTTCACTGGGAGTCAAGTTAGAGCCCATCTTCCGCAGCATGAGTAAGACCCGCACCTTCTGCTGAACATACATCTCGTCCGGACTCTTCCCGGGGGCCCTCTCACGGATCATACCCCCTGTCCTGCACCCTCTTTAATGAAGGGGCTTCCAGGTGCAGTCAGTAGGATGGTATGGAGGGGACGCCTTTTCGGAGCGGCTCTTCCATCCAGCCAGCGCCTGGCTCCTCCTCCTCGGCCACTCGGTGCGCGGCTCCGGCCTGTACGCGGCAGTGTCTGGCGGCTTCTCTCCTCCACAGCCTGGGAGTCACCAGCAGCGACAATCTCCATACTTTTTATATTTGGGGTCTGTTAACCATTTATTGTGGAAGATTCTAAGGTATATTGAATTTTTGCTATATATTTGCATAGGTAGTATTCATTAATATTTAGCATTCAGGTTTTTTCAATTTATTTGGTTAAAATTGGTGTGAATTGTATTTGATCATTTATGAAATATTTAGGAGGACTTTGACTTATTATAGGCAGGTCATATATGGAAGCTGAGCTGCATGTTACTTTACGCTGAGGAAAAAAGCACAGTGAGCATGGGACTGCTATAATTTCCATCCACTGTGTTTGTAGTGCACAGTGCAGCATTTTGGATGCACCGAATATACGATGCCTCCAAAACGCAGCTATTCCTGATCATGGGCACGTACATTTACATGTAATCCCTGGTGTAAGCGCTCAGCGTAGAGATCAGGATAAACATGAGCTGCGCCTTTGAGAGGAAGAATGAACAAACCAATAGCAGTTGAAATTGGTTTTATTTATTTTATTCCTCTGCTCAGAAGGATTACAGCGATCTCAAATTTATATACCGTATTTTTCGTTTTATAAGACGCACCAGAATATAAGGCGCACCCCAAATTTGGAGAAAAAAAAAGGTGAAAAAAAAATTGGGGTCCATTATATAATCTGGTGGTGTCTTACCAGGGAGAGGGGGCAGCAGCGGAGCGGGAGTCACAGAAGGCAGGGGCGGTACTGGAGTACTGTGATGCTGACAATGGTACAGAGGGAGGCCCAGAAACTCACTGCGGTCTCTGCTCTGTGCGGGGCCGGTGATACCGCTCTGCTCTGTGCAGGGGGGCATTCTGAAGATGTCGGCAGTCCACGGTGAGGGCTTCAAATAATGGCAGCGAGAGTCGGCGCATGCGCAGATGACAGCTTGAGCTGAGAGCTCCATCTGCGCAGGCGCTGACTCTAGGTGCAATTATTTGAATCCCTGACCACGAACATCTACAGAATGACCGCCTGCTGCACAGAGCACCCGCGCGCCGAGCAGACCAGAGCAGCCGCGCGCCGAGCAGACCAGAGCATCCGCTCTCCGAGCCGAGCAGACCAGAGCAGCCGCGCACCGAGCCGAGCAGACCAGAGCAGCCACGCACCGTGCAGAACAGAGCAGCTGTGTACAGAGCAGAGCAGCCGCGCGCCGAGCAGACCAGAGCAGCCACGCGCCGAGCAGACCAGAGCAGCCGCGCGCCGAGCCTAGCAGACCAGAGCAGCCGCATGCCGAGCAGAACAGAGCAGCCACGCGCCGAGCCGAACAGAGTGGCGCCGCCTGATGCACACAACAGAGCCGTACTGACCAGGACCGGCAGCTACATTCGGATTTTAAGATGCACCCCTCATTTTCCTCCCAAATTTTTGAGAGGAAAAGTGCGTCTTATAATCCGAAAAATACAGTAGTTATTTTAGGTTTGGCTACTATCACATTACTGAATTGTGAAAATTATAGTTTTTTAGTTTTCTGCCAAGAGTCATGTGAAGGCTTGTTTTTTGCGAGAGGAGTTGGAATTTTTATTGCTACCATTTTGGGCTACATAATATTTTTTGATCGCTTTCTATGCCACTTTTTGTGAGGCAGAATCAAGAAGAAACAGCAATAAAGGAATTGGGTTTTTTTACGCTGTTCACAGTGCAGTTAAAGCGATAAGACAACTTTATTTTTCGAGTGAGTGCAATTACAGTGATACCACATTTATATAGTTTTTTTTTTGTTATGTTTTGTCGCTTTAACACCATAAAAATAAAAACTATTTGATAGAAAAAGAAAAACAGTTTTTGCATTGCTGTATTCTGAGAGCTATAGCTTTTTTTGGCGGCTGGAGCTGTATGTGACTTTTCAATCACGTTTTATACCACTTTTTTGTCAGCTGTATAATGAAAAGACAGTTTTGCTATGCTTTTTAATATTTTTTTTTTACGGGGTTCACTGAAGGAGTTAACTAGTGTGACAGTTTTATAGAGCAGGTTGTTAGGGATTCCGCAGTACCAAATATATTTGTGTAAAAAAAAAAATATATGATAATTAGTTACCAGTAACTGGATTTTCCAGACCATGACAGCACCATATGTGAGAGAGTGTATGCGCAACAGGAAACATTTCTGAATATCAAAGTAGTGGCCCTTTATCGGGCTCCTTTACCCACCGGACTGACGTTTGCGGTGATAACTACCGGCTCTTCAGCGTTCCCAGGAACCCTTTTCCCCAGATTCAGTTTGTCCCGTCACCAATCCAGTGATCTTAGGACTTTTTGTGATAGCTGGAACGTGTGTTCTAAGTCCAGCTCTGAATGGAGAAAACCTGTCCCTGAATGCTTCTTGTGTGGAACTGAGGCCACTAGATCGCGGGTATCATAGACGTTAGGGACCCTAATAAAGACATTGCTAGTCTTAGTAACATTTCTGACCACCTTTGAGCTGATAGCATTTTCTGTTTTATTTTTAATATTTTTTCCAGTGAGAGAAAGCAATACTGCCCCACTGAGTCCAAACTGATGCCCAAAAATAACTGAATCTGAGCAGGGTCTTTCCTTGACTTTGCCTCACTTATCAACCATCCTAGTTCTGAGAGGACTGAGGACTGACGGCTGCTGAACAATCCCTTTCTGACCTACCCACAACCAAAAATTTGTCAAGGTATGGGACTATTAAAATGTCTCTTTTTTTTTTTTTTTTTTTTTTAAATAGGATGCCATCTCCACCACAATTTTGGTGAATACTCTTGGAGCTATTGAAATGTTAAATGGGAAGCACTGGTATTGAAGTGAGTCAATTTCACCTCGATTCTCACTGCCAGCCTCATATTTTTGGAGGTCTTTGTGGATCAGGACATAGTAGTATGCGTCCGTCAGGTCTATTAATGCCATCTAACAAAAGTAGTCCCACTGCTGACTTGAGGGTCTCCATCATAAATCTTTCCACTTCCATGTAGTAATTCAGAGATCTTAGATTGAAGATGGTCATGAAGGACTCATCGGGTGTTTTTTATTAGAAATAGGTTGAAGTAAAACCCGGTTCCCATTTCTAACTCCGGCACCCTGATCAATACCTTTTTCCCTAATAATGAAAGGACTTCCTACTCTAGAACCCTCTGATTTTTGGGGCTACTCGGGAAGTTATTACTCATTGAGGCGGGAGGGAAGAAAAAGTTAGCCTTAGACCAAGGGATATGGTTTTTAACATCCAAACAGAGCAGAGGCAGGAACATCAGCCCACTGGGGATAAACTTGCTTCAGTCTTCCTCCCACCAGAGACCTGGTGTCATTGCCCCTTGGGAAATCCCTTATAGGAGGGTCTGTTGAACAAAAAACCCTTGTTTTGGACCTTATCTCTTCCCCAAGGGCACCCCCTAATATTGCTCTCCTTTTGGCCCTACCTTCCTCCCTGAGGTCTGAAAGGAATCTCTGAACCTGTATCCAGAGGGGGAACACACACGTTTCTTGTCTCCTGCCTTCTCTAGGATGTCGTCTTGGGCTGATCCAAACAGAGTCTCCTTGGCATGGTACTGCGCATACTTTCACTTTGGACTGAAAATCAGCATTCCAGTTCTTTAGCCATAACACACGCCTACTGGAGTTGGAAAGGGTACAAGCACAAGCGGCTAACCTTACCCCATCTACCGAGGCATCGGACCTTACCTCATCTAACGAGGCATCGGCCAAGAAGTTTGCTGTAAGCTCTCCCTGGGGTGTGATGGCGAATGCGGCTCTGCTTTCTGAATCGTGAAGTGTCCGCAGTGTCACTGCTCCAGATGCCGCACATAGAGACAGACCCTGGCCAGGACCCAAAACCTTCTCAGCAACCCCTGGAACTGGCAGGCCAATTGGGGCCCAGGGAACCTCCTAGTTCATGCGATGTCAGGCATGGGGGAAGGGAACCGCCTCATGTGACCAGTGCAGCCCCTGTGACACCTGGATCCCCAGGACCTCCTGGCCCGCCGAGAGCCAATCCTCAGGAGAAGTTTTCCCAAATAAACTCCGGTATCCTCTTCCAGGAACAGGAAACCACACTGGGGATTTGGAGAGGTGCCGCCCCTTTTATTTTTAGAAAGGTTTCCTGTTCCTGGGGTTGGATACACTCTCTCATGTTTGGTGCTGTCATGGGAAGGAAAAAATACAAAAAACTATATATTGGGAGAAAAAAAAATGTTGATTTGTTTTTATTTCTGTTTTTGTTTTATTATATATATTTTAACTTTTTTTTTTACTTTTTACTTTCACTGCTCTGATCGCAGATGCACTGTATTGCAATGACAGATCATTGCTGTACACTGCAGGTATCACCGCTGCACTGTGAGAAGCTTCAGGGATTATGCTGCAGGCATGATCACTGAGGTTTTCCATAGTCTGGTCACCCGGAGGTCGTTATGACGATCTCAGGTCACCATGGCGACAATCAGGCCCTCACAATTACATTGCGGGGGCACTCATCAGATGGGAGAGGGAAAACAATCCCTCCCCAAACCCCTAAATGCCACTATATCGTTTGCGGCATTTATGAGTTTAAACAGCCAAGGACGGTGCAGGCACTATCTCTAGCTGTGGGGGGCGGAGCTCGGCTGTTGGAAAACCAGAGTCCCTGGCAATTGCGCCAGGCACAGCTCGTTCACCCCCAGCAATCGCCATGACATACCTATATGTTCTTGGTCAAGAACAACTTCCCTCTCATGATGTATAGTTACATCAATGGTCGTGAAGGAGTTAAACTATTGATTATTCCAACCAATATCGGCAAATTTTACTCTAATGTGTATGGGAGCCTTTAGTATAAAATTAATTCCTCCACCATAGAGGAATGTGTGCTGCAGAGCAGACCATTATGATGATGCAATAAAAGATGCTACAGTAACCGTATAATATGACTATAAATATACTGTGAGGTAATAAGCAGCAAATTTTCCATTTATTAAATCTGCACAGAAAAGTCACTGTATTTTTTACATACCTCTAGTCTCAGGGACTGGAAGTGAGTGGACGTGACCAACCGGAAACAGTGGACGGGAGCAGAGATAGTGGGCATGACCGGCCGGACTTAATAAACAATTTTTAAGTCCACATAGTCATGGAGTTCTATACAATAGAAACAGTGGTATGGGTGATGCAGCCGGGGGGGTAGGGTTGGGGGGGGGCGCGAAGCCCCCCTTGCATAAAGTGGAATACTTGCGACTTAGTTGGTCGGTGTGATGCTCGTCTTGGTGGGCATAGCCTGGCATGCAACCCATGACAAGCTTTCATTAAGCAGGAGGTGGCTTGGCCCCAGAGTCCCACTTCTATTTTGAGAACTCCAAGACTACATGGACTTAAAAAATGTTAGCTAAGTCCGGCGGTCGGTCATGCCCACTATCTCCGCTCCAGCCTACTAATTCTGGCAGGTCACGCCCACTCACTTCTGGTGTCCGATACTCCAAGTCGACTGTATCTTTTACCTAGTATATGCCTTACGTTTATTTGAATTTTTTTTTTACATTTTATCACCTTCTTCATATAGTAATCTTAGCCAACATCTTGTAGTAATGTGCCCATGGTTGCAGTAATGTCACCATCCGTGTCCCCTGTAGTAAGGTGCTCATGCTTGTGGTATTGTGCCCAGTAGTATTCTGCCCATCCTTCTGGTATGTGCTCAGTAGTATAGTACCCTGTAGTATTGTGCCCATCCTTGTGCCCTGTAGTATTGTGCCCAGTAATATTGTGCCCATCCTTGTACCTTGTAGTATTGTGCCCATCCTTGTAGTATTGTGGCCATCCCTGTAGTATTGTGCCCATCCTTGTAGTATTGTGCTCTGTAGTATTGTGCCCATCCTTGTAATTGTACCCTGTAGTATTGTGCCCATCCTTGTAGTATTGTGGCCATCCCTGTAGTATTGTGCTCTGTAGTATTGTAGCCATCCTTGTAGTATTGTGCCCTGTAATATTCAGCTTATCTTTGTAGTATTGTGCTCTGTAGTATTGTGGCCATCCCTGTAGTATTGTGCCCTGTAATATTCAGCTTATCTTTGTAGTATTGTGCTCTGTAGTATTGTGGCCATCCCTGTAGTATTGTGCCCTGTAATATTCAGCTTATCTTTGTAGTATTGTGTTCTGTAGTATTGTGGCCATCCCTGTAGTATTGTGGCCATCCCTGTAGTATTCTGCTCATCCTTGTAGTATTCTGCTCTGTAGTATTGTGGCCATCCCTGTAGTATTCTGCCCATCCTTGTAGTATTGTGCTCTGTAGTATTGTGGCCATCCCTATAGTATTCTGCCCATTGTTTAATAATACGCAAAAAAAATAAAATCTCCTCACCTTTCCTCTGTTTCCTCTTATCAGGCTCCGAGCCCACGATCAGTATTTGCAGAGTTTTGGATGCAGCATGCTTCAGCTGCGTCCAAAACCCTGCTATGTACAGTACAAGCATAGTGGATAGGATTTCTAAAAACCCTATGCCTGCTGTGCGTGTACGGCCAGCAGTGAAAATGGACCTGCGGTGCGGCTTGCAGAGGCCGCAGCATGTAAATTTATGCTGCGGAGTCAGAAGTGTCCTCCCTAGGCAAAACACAGCGAGGAGACCGCAGCGCTCCAAACCCTCATCGCGGGCACAGGCAGCTGTGGTCTCCTAAGGAGGAGACTTGCAGCCCTGCAGGTCAGGACCCGCCACGTCCAGGACGCAGCGGGTCCTGATCTTGAGCACGTACCTTACCTGCTTGTTGCAGCCTGTGATGATCGCGGCCCACAGACCCAGTGACGATCGTGGCTCTATGCTGATGGTCAGCGCTGGCAGGACTTTACTGCATTTGAATCAATTTGTGGTGCCGCGCAGAGGAGCTGTGTCTGGACTATACCAATGGCTGCGGCCTGCCAATCAGATGCAAGGAAGTGACATTGCTGTATGACGTCACCTCCTTGCATGTAATTGCCAGGCAGCAGCAACTGGAATAGAGCTGACAGCTCCTCTGCGCAGCACCGCAAATGGATTCAAATGCAGTAAAGTCCTGCTGGTGCCGACCCCCAGCATAGAGCCGTGATTGTCACGGGATCTGCGGGCCAGCAGCCAAAGGGGCCTCATGTGGCCCGCGTGTTTGAGACCTCTGTTTTAAGGCATTTTTATTACTTTTTGAAAATTCAGAAGTTTACAGACATTTCATTAGTATTTGGTAAAATTGCCCTTAAATTGTATAACTTGGGTCAAAAGTTTTAGATCTCCTACCACAAGCTTCTCACAATAGTTGGTAGGAATGTGGGCCCATTCCTCCTGTGAGAACTGGTGTAACTGAGCCATGTTTGGTTACCTTGCTTACACCGGCCTTTTCAGCTTTGCTCATAAATTTTCAATAGGATTGAGATAATATAGAATATTTATTCACTTATATAGCGCAATTAATTCCATAGTGCTTTACATACATCAGCAATCAGGCCTTTGTGATGGCCGCTCCATAACATTGCCTTTGTTATCCTTAAGCCACTTTGTAACCAGTTTGGCAGTAGCTTCGGGTCATTGTCCATTTGGAAGATCCATTTCCGTCCAAGCTTTAAGTTCCTGGCTGATGTCTTCAGAAGTTGCATCTGTGTTGCCACATAATCTTTCCTCATGATGCCATCTATTTTGTGAAGTGCACCAGTCTCTCCTACAGCAAAACAACCCCCAATATGATGCTGCCACCCCCATGTTTCACAATTGGGATGGTGTTCTTAGGCTTCAAAGCTTTTCCCTTTTTCCTCCAAATGTAGCGATGGTTATTATGGCCAAACAGTTCAATTTTAGTTTCATCTGACCACAGGGCATGTCTCCAAAATGTACTGTTTTTGTTCCTTTGTGCATTTGCAAACATTAATCTGTCTTTCTTATGTTTTTTTTGAGTAATGGCTTTTTCCTGGCAGAGTGGCTTTTCAGCCCATGTTGATACAGTACCGTATTTTTCGGACTATAAGATGCACCGGACCATAAGACGCACCCTGGTTTTAGAGGAGGAAAATAGGAAAATAAAATTTTAAGCAAGAAATGTGGTCATGACACACTGTTATGGGGCGAGGATCTGCTGTTGACACTGTTACGGGGTTAATGTCCCCAAATTCTCTACTAAGGTACCCCAACCTGGTAATGATTAGAGTTGAGCGATGTCCGAGTCGAATGGTTCTCCAATTTCATGTTCGAGTGATTTTGGGGGGGTGTTCGAGTCGTTCGACGAACTCGAACGATTTGCTAAAAGTTCGGCAGTTCGAGTTAGGGGCACTTTGCACACTGCGACATCGCAGGTGCGATGTCGGTGGGGTCAAATTGAAAGTTACGCACATCCAGCATCGCATGCGACATCGCAGTGTGTAAAGCCTAGATGATACGATTAACGAGCGCAAAAGCGTCGTAATCGTATCATCGGTGCAGCGTCGGCGTAATTCATAATTACGCTGATGCGACGGTCCGATGTTGTTCCTCGCTCCTGCGGCAGCACACATCGCTGTGTGTGAAGCCGCAGGAGCGAGGAACATCTCCTACCGGCGTCACCGCGGCTTCCGTAGGATATGCGGAAGGAAGGAGGTGGGCAGGATGTTTACATCCTGCTCATCTCCGCCCCTCCGCTCCGATTGGCCGCCTGCCGTGTGACGTCGCAGTGACGCCGCACGACCCGCCCCCTTAACAAGGAGGCGGGTCGCCGGCCACAGGGACGTCGCACGGCAGGTGAGTGTGTGTGTGAAGCTGGCGTAGCGTTAATTTTCGCTACGCCAGCTATCACCACATATCGCTGCTGCGACGGGGGCGGGGACTATCGCACTCGGCATCGCAGCATCGGCCTGCGATGTCGCAGTGTGCAAAGTGCCCCTTACATTCGAGAACGGTTTGATCACCAAAAGCGTGGCTTTTCACACTAAGTACGTGCGCACGTTGCGTATCTGCATGCGTCCTGCGTCCCCAGCACAATCCATCTTTCCTACTCACCAATCACGGGCGCCTTGTTGCACGGCTGTCACAAATCCCTGGCGGCTTTTCCTCTTTTGAAAATGGCTGCTGCTTCATTATTCAATCAGGTATTCCGTGTCTTCCCCGCCCACCGGCGCCCATGATTGGTTGCAGTCAGACACGCCCCCACGATGAGTGACAGCTGTCTCACTACAACCAATCACATCCGCTGGTGGGCGGGTCTATATCGTGCAGTAAAATAAAGAATTAATTAAAAAAAAAAAAGGCAGTTCCCATCAATTTTGATACCAGCCAGGATAAAGCCACACGGCTGGAGGCTGGTATTGTCAGGATGGAGAGCGCCACGTTATGGGGAGCCCACCACCCTTACAATATCACCAAGCAGCCGCCTGGAATTGCCGCATCCATTAGATGTGACAGTTCCGGGACTCTACCCCGCTGATCCCGAATTGCCCTGGTGCAATCCTGCATACAGTCCTGGATGGAGTATGCTGAGCCTTGTAGTTCTGCAGCTGCTGTCTGCTGTCTGTCTGTATGGAGGAGAGCAAATAGCAGCTGCAGAACTACAAGGCTCAGCATCATCCATCCAGTACTGTATGCTGGAGGGAGAGGCAGGGGGAGCAGAACTACAAGGCTCAGCATGCTCCATTCACTAGTGTATTCAGGAGAGCAGACAGCAGCTGCAGAACGACAAGGCTCAGCATATTCCATCCAGGACTGTATGCAGGAGTTTCTTGCCCCCCCAAAAAGGACATTTTTGTGTACTCACCATAAAATGTCTTTCTTGGAGCCTTTCATTGGGGGACACAGACAGTGGGTTATATGGTGTCTCCAGGGGAGGCTTGACACTAGGTTTAAAAAAGAGTTAGCTCCTCCTCCCACAGCATATAACCCCAGCTAGGCGGGAACTAGCTCAGTTTGGTGTAAAAGCAGTAGGAAAAGGATAACCAAAACCACAAGGGCGGGAGCTGTGTCCCCCAATGAAAGGCTCCAAGAAAGACATTTTACGGTGAGTACACAAAAATGTCCTTTCCTTTCTCGCCTTTTCATTGGGGGACACAGACAGTGGGACGTCCAAAAGCAGTCCCTGGGTGGGAACTGAACTATTAACAGTGTATAGCATCAGACTAATAGCTGACTAACAACTGCAACTGCAGTGAACTCATATCAAAACACTGTCAAGAACTGAGCAGTGGCCACTTATAAATGGGCCACTGCCGCCTGAAGGACTTGTCTTCCAAGAGCAGCATCCGCGGAGGCATGCGTATGCACTCTGTAGAATTTTGTGAACGTGTGCACACTGGACCAGGTAGCGGCCTTGCAAAGTTGGGCCGCCGAAGCCTGATGGCGGATAGCCCAGGAGGCACCCACTGCTCGTGTAGAGTGGGCCCACACAGATTGAGAAGGAATGGCACCTCGTGCTTTGTATGCCTCACAGATGGCAGTCCTGATCCATCGAGAAATCGTGGATTTAGACGCCGGGTTGCCCTTTTTGTGTCCTACTGGGAGGACGAAGAGAATGTGTCGCCCGGGGACCAGGGGGTACTCAGATCCGGGCCACGGGGTCACTTCTGTGGGTATCACGGTGGCGTGACCCGGTCTGTGATCCCAGGCTCCACAGTAAAAGGGGATTTGGTAAGGGAGATTGTCCGTGACGCCACCCACGGTTGAGGTGATTGTGGACACCACCGCTGCTCTTTATGGGGATCCCGGGAGCGGTGACAGGGAGCAGCTTAGTTGTTATTTCTCCCCTCCGTGGGTAGGGGGTTGGTTGTCCCGGGGCCCGGTGATGGGGTAAGCAGGGAGCAGGGCGCAGTGCTGCGGTGTGGTGCCCGAGGGCACGGGCGTACTCACAAGTATTCCACACAGAGTCACTGGTAAAATAGGAATTGCCGGTGTCCGCAGCCTTCGGTACGGGGTGTTAGTGTCCCACACACGGTGCAGCAGCTCCTGTTGTTCTACCCCTGCAGCCAGGTGCCTTTCTCTCCACTCTCTTCCTCCTTCTCCTCAGCCGGGAACGGGGAATACACTCCCCTGCAGTGATCCGGGTCACCCAGGTACCGGGGGCCACTACCCTGCCCGGCTACCTCTGGCCCCTTCCTCACTCACAGCCTGTCCCGGCCCTCTCGGAGCACGCTTCACTTTTCAGCCTGGGAGCTACAACTCCATGCTTCTCTTCTCTCTGTCTCTCCAAACACTCTGCTCCAGCCCCTCCCCTCTGCTCTGCTTTTCTCTTACCCTGGGGGCTGTGGTTTGTCCTGCTGCATCGGTGTGGGATCAGATTACCAAGGAGGATTAACTCTTTCTGTGACAACCTGGCTTTGCCAGGGCGTCACACACCCCCTTGGTAAAACACGGCCCGTCCTCGGGCCGTCTAGGCACCAACATTTATAAAAACTGGAAAAAGGATAAATAAACACATTACAATCATACATCTTCCCACATCGGGAGGTATGTTTTCTAAAACTTTAACCTGTTCTGCCACCCCGCACCTGCGGAGCAGATGGCCTCCTCCTGAACCTGAGGGCGTTCAACAGGGGTGACAGTCCATAAAACAGTCAACTTTTTAACTTGTGGGTAGCCGTCCATGCTCCGCTACCACTGCTGCTGCCGCCACTCCCAGTACGGGGCACGGGTTCCGTGCTCTGCCTCCTGCTCAGAAGCCAGGCCCACCTGGATGCCCTCGGCGCCGGCTACAACCGGCCTCGCTAACTGCCGAGGGCTCCATCTCTCACTGGCCTGCTCCTCCTCTCTGCAGGTGCACTCCGGCTGCTCCACAGCCGTGACGGGGTACCTGGGCGCGGCTGGCGCCACATATGGGGCAGACTTCCAATCGGGTGCCACCTCCGTTGCGGCCGGGCGGACTGCCGGAGCCGACGTCATCACCGTGGCGGCTGAGCGGACTGCCGGAGCCGGGTAAGATGTCATCGGGGTCGCGGCTACTGCTTGTCCAGGAACGGAATTAGGCAAAGTCCTGGCGTCCCTGCCTTTACAGTCCCGGTCACATGAACTGCAGTTCCTTCCTACTGCTCCCCCTTGGTACTCGGGAGCAGTCCTTCTAGCAACTTTTAAAGTTTCTCTTTCGCTTCCGGTCCTCCGGAGCTTCACTTCCGCCCGCGTTCTGAGGGGGCGGAGCCTCTTTTTCGCGCCCACCGCTTGGGGAAGAAGGCGCTGGGCGGGAAATTTTCGCGCCCAAAATGGCGGCAAAGATGGCGACTTTCAAAATTTTTGCAGCGGATCACCGCTGACAGTCCAGAATAAGGCGCACTTCCTCCAGGAAACTGGATGGGTTCGATCCTGTTCGTGACGCCAAATGTGTCACCCGGGGACCAGGGGGTACTCAGATCCGGGCCACGGGGTCACTTCTGTGGGTATCACGGTGGCGTGACCCGGTCTGTGATCCCAGGCTCCACAGTAAAAGGGGATTTGGTAAGGGAGATTGTCCGTGACGCCACCCACGGTTGTGGTGATTGTGGACACCACCGCTGCTCTTTATGGGGATCCCGGGAGCGGTGACAGGGAGCAGCTTAGTTGTTATTTCTCCCCTCCGTGGGTAGGGGGTTGGTTGTCCCGGGGCCCGGTGATGGGGTAAGCAGGGAGCAGGGCGCAGTGCTGCGGTGCGGTGCCCGAGGGCACGGGCGTACTCACAAGTATTCCACGCAGAGTCACTGGTAAACTAGGAATTGCCGGTGTCTGCAGCCTTCGGTACGGGGTGTTAGTGTCCCACACACGGTGCAGCAGCTCCTGTTGTTCTTTCCCTGCAGCCAGGTGCCTTTCTCTCCACTCTCTTCCTCCTTCTCCTCAGCCGGGAATGGGGAATACACTCCCCTGCAGTGATCCGGGTCACCCAGGTACCGGGGGGCCACTACCCTGCCCGGCTACCTCTGGCCCCTTCCTCACTCACAGCCTGTCCCGGCCCTCTCGGAGCACACTTCACTTTTCAGCCTGGGAGCTACAACTCCAGGCTTCTCTTCTCTCTGTCTCTCCAAACACTCTGCTCCAGCCCCTCCCCTCTGCTCTGCTTTTCTCTTACCCTGGGGGCTGTGGTTTGTCCTGCTGCATCGGTGTGGGATCAGATTACCAAGGAGAATTAACTCTTTCTGTGACAACCTGGCTTTGCCAGGGCGTTACAAGGGCATCGGACTTGCGCAACGGCGCTGTTCTGGAAATGTAGGTCCGCAGAGCCCTGACAAGATCG